>NC_091929.1:11756848-11776848 GCF_041260155.1 Ptychodera flava
TTTGAGAGTCCGAAATGTCTGTCCCCGAGGTGCCTTCCACTTTAACTTGTAGCATTGGATATATTATTTGCTGATACGCCACGATTTCCCTCTTTCTTGTCATTTCCTTTATAGCCTTAACCCTTCCACCGAGGTATCTTATATGGTAACTACAGTTTTTCCTGTTTGTATAAGTCCACTGTTTCCATCGTAATTGCGTGGTTTGTCTGTTTGGCGATCCTGCGTTGATGTCACTACCATACGATTACGCGCCCTCAACGTTCTTCTGCGCGAGCAAGGGTCTGAGCCACGCAGCTCGACTAATCCGTCGCCCGCATGGTGTCTTCAACAGCGGAACAATAGAAAAAGTGCTTCACCGAGCGAAAAGAAATCACTCGCAAAGAACCTTATTACGGACACATTTGTAAGCTGCCCTTGAAGTTGCCGGTTGTCATTATTTAGCGTCATTACAATGAGATATTGGTCCTTGGAGCTTTTGTACCCTCTCCGGGATTTCCGTTGCTTCTTTTATCGCAAGAATGTCTTTCATTTTCGAATTGCCCGTTAATTGGTTCATCTGTATGGCTGTACTGATGGAATTAGCGTCGTTTGACCATTATCTCATCAGCAGGCAAATGACAAAATGTCTTTCTCTACCAAAGGTCATTCGAACGGCCTCTTAATTGCGTCGTCCTTGCCAATCTGCTCATGGAATTAGCATGGATTAACCGTGATCTCATAGTAAGGCGAAGTGACATTCGTATTCTCTGCAAGGGTTTCCACTGATTAGGAGTAAAGATTACCAGGCAACTCCCCGGCCGGCACACTATTCATACAGTTGACCCAAGAATTCAGCCAAATAGAGATCCACAAATCTTCGTATTATTCCTACAATCATCTTATCCGTGCTACAATAGACGACTGATAAACTATTATCTTAACTAAAACAATGAAAATGCAAATGAGTAACAGTTATGTAAGAAGATCTCCAAAAGTGGCCGTTGGGATGTTTATCTAGCAGTGTAACTGGGACACAAATTGTCAAGTCAAAACAAACAGATAGTCAATCTTGCCTTTTCAGGTAAAATTAGAACAAAATCAATTCTTCAAGCAAGGTGCACGTTTCACATTGCTGTTATTCCCTCGCACACTTGTCAAATACAGACATTTGCAAATGCGACCATTCTCCACTGATGCAACGCAATTTTCTTTCCGTGTGCATCACCGGTTCATGTTTTGTTCGAGATACTTCGACGTGTCCAACTGCTTCGTGTCATGCGAGTGTATGTCTTATATGTACAGTTTTCTACACAAAGTATGCAACACGTTTGTAGAGGTAAATACTGCGGTGATACTGTTAACTGTGCGGCCCGCTGTTCAAATAGCGAGAGCAGATGACGTTCAATATTGATATGAAACTAAAGTAATTATAGTGTGCATTCATAAACTCGATCAGAGACAAACAGGTCAAGCTCGAAGTCACACGAAAGTAATCACATTGTCAAATACGAATTGATCAGAAAGACTGATTGTATCTCATTGTTTTTAAGTGCCAACGGACAAGAACACACCACACTGTTACACCCTTGAAAGGCGTAACACGTTTTACACCAAGATGTATAGACCGATTCACACTCTGACGGTATTTCGCCCACGAGCGAGACGCGACAAGTAGGTACACTTCAGCCCGGATGCATTGACAGAGAAAGAAATGTTCTAGACAAAGTTATGGACCGATGGCAAAGGATCATGGGCCCCCTTGCGCGAATTCGCAAAAAAAAGGAAAAAAACAAAGACAACAATTAAGGATTTCGCATTCCTGACAATCGGGATTTTGAATACCCGCTCATTTGGGATGCAAACTAGGTGCAATGTTTTTTTTTTCGCAAGAAGCGGCAAATGAATTCACGACAAAACTTTGTCGCTCCGAGAAAGGCAATTAGCAAACGACCCCATAATTAGCCGCACCTGGTAACCACCCTCTCATAACGGCCGCTGCAAGGCGTAGTGCTTCTTCAGATATAATAACAGGCTTAATTAAATAATCGAAAAAAAACTGAGGCAACGTTGTTCGAAATTGATCAGTACTGAGCTTTACCAGTAATCTTGCAGTGTTGGCGTCTAGAACTATTTTTACGTACACGTGTTAATGATCTCGCGTAAAATATATACGAGCTTAAAGTACTTTAAATATATATTCAGCGGCAAGTTGTGTTACAAATTTCTACCGGAGAGCTGGAAGAATCGAAAAATCGTCCTGTCCTTGAACACTGATATTCAATCATATGACGACTACATGATGTATTAAAACATATCTTTGCAGCTGGCGCCTCGTTGATCAAAAAAGTCCCGCGACGCGAAAGTTTGGGAAAGAGAACTAAAGAGACGTTCCAGTACGGTCCGATCCGAGCTGAGACGACAAACTTCAATTATTCAGACAGATCGTGTGCAAACAGCGTCATCTTAGTGGCAGTGCCAGTTCATTCACCTATTAGAAGACTTTCCCCAGCAAAACTTAAAAACACCGATCTTCTCATCAAAGGAACTTTGATCTGTTAAAGAGGTTACGGAAGGAATGCCCGAAATATTGAAGGAGGTGCCGTCTTCTTGAGCAAGTAAATTCAGTATTGCCAGGCTATTATTACCAGTTTTAAATCCTACCTGTCTTGGGCGCCACTGTAACTGCATGAACCAATAGAGGCAGCCACACCGCAACGATAGCACACAATGCAATCTTCATCTTTGTGTCCTGCTTGCAACACAGTCCAAAGCCAAGTGAAGCCTCACGCAAGAAACCGGAGATTAATAATGTATGTTTATGCAAATACGCGTGGTTTAATTTACCCTACTGTAGGCGTTATGTGTGCGTAATGTATTCATAAGATTGTTGTCGGCCAGGGTCGTAATTTGCTTCATCGAACGGACCAGTCTTTATTCAAATTACTAGCTCTGAACAAGTAGCTATTTATATGGATGTAGATATAAGTGTTGCGAAAGGTACTGTGACATAATACGGGAAGGTCATGTACAACACAGAGGTGATCTACTGCAAATGTGAACTCCTCTCATGATACACATCATGGCCTTCAGTTCCACTCTCTATGCTCCTCCATTACTTATCACGTTCTCTAATCTTTTCAAGGGGGATGGGATGGGTCCCCCTTGAGACCCCCCATCAAAACGTACGCAACACATGTGCCTATGTCGTAGGCTATGATATGGAAGACTAAACTTTTGTTCAAATTTTCCTTGATGAAACTTTCAACCATTCCCTCGCCAAACCTAAAAAAAGCAAGGCCCATCATGCAAAGTGCAATAAAAGAGAAAAAATAGCATTACCGACATTTGAAATTCAAAATGGCCTCTATACCCACCCATGATAACTCTCGAGAAAAATAACATCTTACATTTTCGAAAAACTAAGACGGTGAAACTGTTCTAACTAGTATCCAACAAGCTTCAATATGATCCACCACAGGATGTCGATCAGAAAGGAATGGTAAAAGTTTGAGCATCCAAATATCTGTCGCCAGATGAAAGCCGAATATAATATTACATTTTCAGTATTAGATAGCGAAACTACTGCAGTAAATTCACTGCTTAGGCTGCGTTCACAAATAACGATGGGGGGGGGGAGGGGCTGAAAGGAATCTCGATTGAAATCTTGGGTTTTTTTCAGATCCCCCTAAAAAAATTTCAAATGCGCCCCCTCTATATGGTCAAAATTTTTCAAGTCCCCCCGCCCAAACTATCACAGGCCCGCATATTTGTAAAGGATGTGAGCGCAGAAAAAAATAAACATGTATTGCGCCGTTCTGCTCACAGGTGTTCAACACTACCTGTATTAGCACTTTGTATAGTCATATTCCAAAAGCAAGTTATTTAAATGCATCAGTGAATTTTTTAGATTTATTGGTCTAAAAGCCAACTTGAGTTAATCCAACTCTGGCCAGGTCAATTGCTCCTGCTGAAGAGCACACAAAATGACAATCATTAGAGAGTAGGCAAATTGTGAATTCTGGCTAATTGCCAGATTGCACAGTGACCTACCGAAAATTTGTTTCAAAACTACAAGACATATAAGGATTAGATGCTACTCACAATTGACAATACTGGAAGGTTAAAATATTCCATCAAATAAATGTTTTAATCTCTGAAATTTTGGGTGTAATAATTAAATATTTGGTTAAAAAATAAATAATTCCATTTGGTCACATACTTTTTCTTTTAGTCTTTACCGTTAAAAGTTTTACTTCTGTATCATTTTATAACAAGAATGTGAAAATTTAGAAAATCGAGCATGGTGACCCCATCTTTTTTTCTTTAATATTTGATTATTCTCATATGCCAGAATTCAAAAATTTCTATGTGTTCTTCCATGTGTTGCTCTCTGGCCTGATCTTGTGTACAAGTATGTTTCACTGTCGTGAGCGTCATTTGACCCAAACTCTTCTTCAACTACCATGTACATCAGAGTCAGAGCTATCTCTGTCACTGTTCAGGTTTGCAGTGACAGTGACACTGTAGTGTGTTATAGCTTGGCAGTTTCTGTTAGTTTATTTTGACTGCCCACATGCAGAGTAAAAGCCGATCTCGTGTTATCTGACTTTCCACAGTGTTACAGTAAATTTTGCCAGCTAGCTACAGTTGAAACTAATTAGTGTAAGCAGTTTTATTGCAGTTCACTGCAGTAGCTTCGCTGTCTAATACTGAAAATTGCCTGTATTGTTTCACAGTCTTAGTTTTTTCTAAATCAAAAATTGTATTTTTCTCCATAGAGTTAACACAGGAACGGTAGCCATTTTGAATTTCATATCGGTAAATCTTGGGTACTTCATGTCTCTAGCATCAAAATTTGCACGGTGACCCCGCCCCCGATGGTTATTCATGATTTTGATAAGAAATAGTTGAAATTTCCTTGAGGAAAGTTTGAGCAAAAGTTTACAGTCTTTCACTTTCGGGGCACATACTACCTTAAACAGGTGCAGCCAACGGAGCTATTCATCAAAAAAGCTGTTCCAGGAGCAATTTTTGAGGGCGGGGAAAATTTTAATTTTGCTCGGGCAGGGGACACGTTTTTAAGTGGCAGGGGAGCAAATTTTAGTTTTTTTGTCGGGCAGGGCAGATATCGGTTAATTGTCCTGGGGACAGGGCTTGGCAAAAAACGATGAGAGGGAAAGCTACTTTTAAAACGGGGACAGGGGAAGTTGAGCCATGGTGTTTCCGGGGATTGGGACACAGGGCAAGTACTTATAACTTTTCATGTCTGCAGGGGAAATGAAGTGACAAAATTTGGAGGGCAATTATTTCCAGGGCAGGGGAAATCGGCAAGTGTTTTGCCACAGGGTAGGGGAGCTTCAAAAATTCACAGTGGGGAGGGGAAACAGGCAAAAATAAGTGGGGAGTGGGTAAAAATGAAGTTTGAGTGCGGGAGGGTAGGTCGAAAAAATTTTAGTGGGAGGGCAAATTATGAACAGCAGATCAATTACCCTCTTGACTTAAATTGTCAGTCACATTACTTGTCATGTACAATATATCTTATCATAATAAGGACCCCTTTAAAAGTGTATTGTTTGTGGCTGCACCTGCTTTAACACTGTTGATGTATGATTTCGGCCAGGATCGACAATGTCCGGATCAAAAGACAAGCAAACGTACGTCTGATATGCAAGTTGAAGTGTCAACAGAGGGGGGGGGGACACGAAATCATCACATCGTTTTGATGACTTCTTTACAGTATCTGTGTGGTCTTTCCAAAACGACATGTACTTTCTGTCACAGTTACATTCCAGTGTTTCAATCAACGGTACCCTCTCCCGCTAATTGCAACGTCTGAGCACTTGACCAAACACTGTACCGTGTTGTATCACGGGATTAAGTTGGTTTGTCAACATCATACTGCATACTTCCCGCATATGTTTGACCGTAGACCCTCAAGAAAAACGAGGGTCTATGTTTTGACGTGAAAGAAAGATCGGAGAAGGCGAGGGGACCCGTTCATCGAGAGACAAGGAAGGACTAAATTGAAAATGCATGTCTCGTTTATGGAAATATCACATAATATCATAAAAGTATCGTCAAAAGGATGTGTGGACTTTCTCTCTCTGTGGTTTTCATTGCTAAGAAACTGATTTCAAAAACAGGTTAGTTTAGTTGGAAACACAAAAAGTGACCCTAGGAATTTTTACTACCGATTGGTGTATAGATAAGGATGTATTGCAAACAATCGATATCGTTCTCACCAGAGACCGGCGAGTGATATAAGCAGCTATGTAATAAAGTTATAGACAAACTGTGTGTTTATTTTTAATGTGTCTGGGCATCATAAAGTCGAGCTACAAGTACGAACGCGCATCTTGTAATGGCAAAAAGTCAAAAATCGCTGAACATTTGAAAACTTTTAAGCGAGAAACTAAAAGTCGTATCACAGGTGAAAAAAAGTTCTGCTGCAGCCGATTAAAAAAGTTGAACGTCCGTGAGTGCATTAGTGTGTTGTGTAATTGGAACAACAGTTAAGAGTCATTGACATTATGCACGCATTGACCCTGGGGTCAAAGTACACGCGGTCAAATTCCTTTACTATTATATTGTTCAGTACGCTGACAAAACAGATCCGACATTCTCCTTCTGTATTCCTTCCTTCCCTACCTGTGCTGCCAGACGACCGACTGCAGATTCTGACTGCTCAAAATACGTATCGCTGACCCTGTGTTAGCTTTATTAGATAGTTTTAACTATTAGTTTCACAAATAACAATCCGGTGACAGAAACTTCATTATTCAAAGAGCTTCAAAATTGGCCGTCATAAGTGGTAGAGCTCCCCCCGATTATTGTTAAGTTTGAGCAACCGAATATCTGCATTTGTTAATCTACTAGAAGATAAAAGATCTGAAGATGCAGCAGACCTCCGTTTGTGCGGTTTTATCGAAAAGAGGATATTTTTGAACTACGTATCTGCACTTTGCATATTACTTATCCACCGCCATCATAACAGCTCGCCTATTAGCAATTATTTTTTCAACTATTCAAAGCTATCAAGTTGCCCTGGAATATCTGCAAACCATTCACTTGTGGACACCGACAAACACATCATATACCTCCAATGTCAATACCGTGCTTATCAGTTAGTTAATCCACCTATGTTTAACCTCATCAACTAAATCCATAAATATTTGTTGACAAAGTAGACAAGAATAGGCGAGTTCTAATTATAAACATCTAGTAGGGGGTTACCATCTAGCAAGGTGACGGATTGGCGTACCATAGCTCTCGCTGCTACCGGCACTCGTTCGGCCAATTGCTAAGAATAGGTCATTGCGGTGTGTTTCGGTGCATTTCTTGTTTGCATCATCCGAAAACCTAACCTTTTGCTGGTTGTTTGCCATTGAGACTCCTCCGGAGAATCTATTAAAGTTATGCACCTCAAAAGTGAAAGACTTAAACGTTTGCTCGTTTTCCTCAATAAAACTTTCAACCACTGTCTTGCCAAATTAAGAATAAAAATCAGGGGTCACCGTTCAAAGTCTCGTACAAGAGTAACAATTACCTAACATTTACCGATATTTGAAATTCAAAATGGCCGTCATCTCTATGTCAACTCCATGAGGGAAGTAAATTTTCGATTTTCGCAAAACTAAGACGGTGAAAATTTTTCCTTACACAAGAGCTTTAAAATGAACCCTCACAAGTGGTAGGCATCAGAAAATAATGTTTAGCAGATTTAACTGATTAAGTTGACACAGTGGAATGAAGGGAGCTGATCACTTATATCTAACTTGCGTTGACTTGACCATCTTAATCGGAAAATTGATTACAGATCAGTGTATCTAAACGTAATACTATTAGCACCAGTACAGCTTATAACACGTGACCCTGACTGTGGATGGCCATAACGGACACTTTTGCAAAACAAAACTGGCGCGGTGTGAGATGCAGAATACAATTATCATGGATTATACTCGCTTTTGTCACTTCTCTTTATTTAGAATCCGGCGAAATTGTGCAAAGCCAAAAGGGGTGTTTCTTGTGTCGTGGTAGACAATTCCCTACTACTTACCGCAGCCATGGAGATTAAAAAAAGATGCTGCAACACTGCAAGGTACTTAACGCCAGCGTATTCGCTAAAGAGTTCCATCAAAGCATGGAGGTCTAATGGTCACGAAAGGTCTACCATCGAATTTACGGTATCTTGTCCCCATTTTGGCCTTTCTATGTCGAAAGGGGCGGAGCTTCATCGGGGCCAATGATTGAACACACGATCACGACGCCCGGGCCACGGCTACTACTTATCAAGATATATCGGTCAGCTCCTAGAGAGCTGAAACATTGAACTCAGGGCCTGTATCGCATTCGATAGAGGCCAGTGTCACCAACTTCTTTATTTATACAGTATGTACAATCGTGATTCCCATAATGGGCAGACCCTGAGGACCTGTAATGTTTGTCCATGGTGATACATTGCTTATATAACGCTCTATCTTCACCAGATGTAAACAAATTAGACAAACAACATTTAACCTGTAGAACACATGATTTGCCCCAAACCTACACTGTTTTGAATGGTGACTGGACTTGTAATGAACAGGGTAATGTCTTGAACTAGTTCCGTCATCTTTATTTGCAACCCACTATTGCACAGTTAATGTGAGACTTGATGCGCATATGCCACTTATATTTATAATCTTACCTTCTCGTGGCAGTGTACCTGAGAATTATGGGTAATATATGGTTGTCTCTTTTGCAAATATACTTTTGCTCTAGACTATAGTGCGGAACAAGTATGAAAAACGCAGAGACAAACAAGTCCGTTATCTTGATGCTAACGAAATGTTTTACCCTTTCACCTTTGAAATCGGAATATCATCTTAGTTTTCTCACAGAAGGACTCAATATAGCATATGGACAGATTTTTACTCTTTTATTCAGAAATCGAGCCTATTTCTACGCAAATGTGTGACGTAAACAGTATGTGAGCACAAGAATGGATACCAGACTGTACAACTCTTTGTCTTTCTGTGAATTATAATCAATTGAAAAAAAACTACCCTCAGAAACATGCCTATTTAAGGCCGTATGCTCATCTTTCGCCCAAATTTTCTTCGATGATAAAACTTTCCACCATTCTAGTAGCAACTAATCAATATAAATCAAAGGTCACCTACAAATTATGGACTAGAGAACATTATGCACAGATATTTGACAATCAAAATGACCGGATTCTCTGAACTAACTCTATTGGGAAAATAGTTTTTGACTTTCACAAACATAATTTTATTTTACTACTCCAAATGTTTCATAGTGGGTCCCTACAAGCAGTAGATCGGTCGCCCCCAGTGTCAAAATTTTGAGAGGATGTGTATTTGTGCCCGAGGGGCATTCTACTTTAACAATACTCATGCCGAGGTATTTCGCAAAGGCGTTTACCTAACTTTTACGAGAAAGTTACTGAAACTGTCGATTACGTGTCCAGTATTTTGTTGGAAAACAAGTTCATATCTTTTTAATTACTTCCTAACATGGATTACGTTGAAATGCGCAGTATTTGCATGTCCTGCCAACATAGTGCGCACTAACTGCAGTATTATTTTAGACGATTGCATTCCAGTCCGAGCTAAACTTAACATGTTTACAATACCATTAACATTAAAAAAACACGGACTTTGAGACCTAGGGGTAGAAAAAGAACCCTGCGGTGTCTAGACAACTTAAAAAGTTGCCCTTTTGACATGAATTTGAAGGACAGCAAGGAGCTGCGTTTTTCAAGCAGAACAAAAACAACCATTTGCAGCTGATGAAGCTTCCTATACCATGATCATTTTACGTGTGGTTTCCACGGAGAAATTATTGAACCGTGATTCAGTCAATCCTTGAAATGCAGGATGCGCCTCGCGTCCGGGTGACGTCACGCTGTCGGAAGTACCGCCATATCTTCGCCAACCACTTGAACTCATTGCGTAATATCTGAATTTCCACTGGTACAGTTACTCGTGGCTTGGTCCCACCCAAGCAGATGCGTTGACCTGATTGTGACGTCACAAAGCTCCCTCAGACGACGCAACCGCTCGCTTTATTGTATCTCAGGAAGGGTGTATTGCGGTGGTTTCGGAGGGATTTCTAAACCGTTTGTGACATGACTGATTCGCCGTTTGTCACGATGTCCTCGTCATTTGTTTTGAAAAATGTGACAACATAATATATAAAGTACATGTTTATATATAAGCCCCTCGATCGAAACTGAAAGACTTACTGTAAAACTTGCCCAAGGAAACTTTCATCCACTTTCTTCCACAATAAAGATGAAGTTTCTCGGGTGAACATTTTCATACCACGGAAAAAAGTAATGTAAATTTACCGATATTAACATTCAAAATGGCCGCCATCTATGTGTTGACTCTATTGGGAAGAATAATTTATCGATTTCACGAAAAACAAGACAATGAAATATGCATTTACCCGAAGAGCTTCAAATTGAGCCCAGACAAGTGATAGACAAGATAATAATATTGATAACTTTTAGAGTTTGAATATCTGTGTCGATGTCCCTCAGAAAGACACTTTCACTATGCTTTGCCTCTGCCTACTGGGCCTGGGTACTAGGCATGTGTAATTGTCCGTTTCCATTACCCCTGTGGCATAACATATGGGCAAATTTGGGTTAAAATTTCAAATTTGCTATACGAAGTTTTGCATGAAATTGAGTCTCCGTGGACATGGTCGAACCTTATCGACAAAAGAGGGCCACCGGGGTGAATTTAAAGTAATATATACGATCTTTTCACTAAAGAACAGAAAGCAGAAAAAATATTCAATTCATTTGGAAACTATACGATTAATGAGGATGACAGTAGAGCTCGCCGGTAATCTTGTGAAGATCATAATGGGGGTATCGTATTCAAGGGTATTTGCAACAGCACGACAGCTTGAGGAACGAAATACAGAGTATCAACCTAGATTTGGAGGATGAGCAGGGTCCTGGAAAAAGTTATGTCTAATGATGATCATAGCTATGTCAGAAAGTGCGCGTAGGGTACCTAGGTGGTGCTATTCTTATGGAGGAGACTCGTGTAATTAGTCAGCGACATTTAACAATACTGGCCGTTGAAAACGCAACCGCAAGCAACACAAAGGAAAAAATATCAAAACATCAAAATTTGCTATCGCAATCATGAAGTGCCGTATTATGAAACTTATATAATCTTTCAAGGGGACATGACTAGTCTCTGTTTTGTAAGAGAACTTCAATAATTATCTTGACGGAAGCACGAGGACACATTGTCGGCCCATGCTCACTTTGCGAGCGAGATGGCAACTACATTTATGAAAGACTTCCATCGTAGGCGGCCAACAAATAGGCAGGGTTCTATAAACCGGAACCACGCAAGTTTTAGATCCTTGCGAACTTATCAAGTGATTGTTTTCAGAAGGAATACAGGAATTCCTCAGAACAGCCGGAACTATTGGCCGCGACGCATGTCAGTGAGTCATCAAGTTTTTGTTGTCATTTTAGCTCACGGATGTGAACACACGTGAGCTAATGTCGCAGTGATGTCTCTATGTCTGTCTGTCCGTCTGTCTGTTAGCGGGATATCTCAAGTACGGCTTATCAGATCATAATCAAATATGGTACATAGATTCTCTTTTGAGAATGGCAAGAACTGATTAGGTTTTGGTGAGTGTGACTTTCCATATCATGTTCGTTTGCATGAAGAATGATTTTAGAAAAAAACAGACATACATAAGGAACGTCTGCACAGAATTGGATGAGATTTGCTATAAACGTTGATCAAACAAGGATTTATCCGCCGTAAAGGACATAAAGGGATGACATGAAAGCTAATTGCTAATTTGCATATTTAATGAACTTTCCTCATTGGGGATATATATCTCGAATGACTTGATCAACAAATTAACGAAATTTCCTAATTAGAGAAATATAACTGGATTTGCTAAATCAAAGTTGACAAAAAGTGCTATGTACATTGAAGATACTACGATATAACATTATTGAATTCATTTAGCATTTTTACTTCAGTTAATTACTAATTTGCATATTTGATGGACTTTCTTTATTACGGATATATGTCTTCATTGACTTGATCGTAGACACTATGATATAATATTACCAAAAGCCGCTTTAGAATTCTTTTGAACACTAACTACTAATTTGCATACTTTACGAAGTTTTCTCATTCGGGATATATCTTGATCGACTTGATCAATGTCGATGAAACTTGTTATGTACATTGAAGAAACTGTGATAATATTAATGAAAGTTGTTTATCATTTATACATTAGCAAGTTATCAATTTGCATATTAAACCAAATTTCCAAATTAGGAATATAAGACTGGAAGGACTCTAAAAAGTTTATGAAACTTGCTGTGTATGTTGATGAGACAATTATGCTGTACAAGTGAAAGATATCTTGCATTTTCATGTCTGCTGATTTTAATGAGCATTCACAATTTGGCATATATAGCTTGAAGGACTTGACAAAAGGCAATTACACTCACTATATAAAGTGGTGATACAATGACAGCAGTCAAAAGAATATAGTATTTTTATTTCAGCTAATCGCATACATGTATTTGTATACTTAATGACCCTAGGAATTAATCTGTGGTGAATATTGTTCATGATGTTGATCATAACACTTTCAATGAACTTGCAAACACGTGGCACAAGTTTAACTTTACAGACAACTGCAATAGGTACTGAAACAAGCTGTCATTTTCAGTTCATATTAGGTTTTTCCAAGGGCGCTGGAAGCATTGGACGCCCGTACATAAGCTTATCCAGGCACTCTGAAAAATCCTGGCTTGCTACGCAGCTCTTAATGCCTGCCCTGCACTCATTTGAACTCGACAGAATAGATAAGGCATGAACGCAGGGCCGAGTACTTGCGCATGGAATGTTCAGTGTAATATACGCATAGCCCCCTTAATAGCCTATTCTTGACTGAACAATCTAAGCGCTAAGCCTGTTTCTGTACACCGGTCATTAGTCAGGTGCAGTCAACGGAGCTGTTACGATGTGCAAAATGAATTTTACCCTGACCTGACAGAATCCAAGCTTTAACCAGCATATATATATATATATATATATATATATAATATATATATATATATATATATATATATATATATATATATATATATATATAAATTTACCAAACTGCTTACAATTTCAATGGAAAACAAAAGGCTATCACACCTCCATAATCCTCTTACTGACTAGAACAAAGGCGATCCAAGGGATCACCAAAAGCGCCTTTAAAGGTAGGGGACTCGATCCCAGGGATGGAGTTTGTTCTAATCTGTAAGAGGGTTATGTGGGTGTCATAGCCTCTTTGTTTTCCATTGAAATTGGAATCCAGTGAGTAAATTTCCAGGTAAGACGATCTGATGCCTGGCCCACGCCTTTAAACGTATATAGGAAATCCGTTAACCTTGATTATTGGCTTCAAAAGTCTGGCGCGTCCACGTGCTGGCAAAATGTATTGGATATGCAAGTTTATTTGCCTTGAAGACATTCTGAAACCGAGTGCTCCTTCATATTGGAGCATTCAGGTATTGTAAAGAGAAGTACATCAGCCCCTTTCAACCCGAACACAGATGTTGGTCCTCCAGACGAGTGTCAATTTTCAAGGTGTGCGCGATCTGCGGTGACAATGACAAAACAATAGCGACACAATTGCCCGCCCGAGGCGGCGCATTACGAAATAACAGTACACACATTTCAATTAACTTCCATCAACGCCAGCCGAAGGAACACAGCTAGTGGACTGTCTCTGTATAGGCATGCATATTAAGTTAAAAACCTCACATTAATAGACGATGTTCCGCTGATTGCGAGATCTCGCGCGACTTTAATACATGCCCGTAGAAACAGGTTTCCAGCTTAGTAATACAAGTCAAACTTTCTATGGAACCAGAAAAAGTGCAGAACTAAGCAAAGATTGCAACTTCATATATTTTATGCAGTGTTTAACTTAATTAGCGATCTGTCCTGCTTTACGCAGTTTGTCCTGTGTTGCGGAGAACACGTCCACTGCGAACCACATATTCTCGCGATATCTCTGAATGTCTCGCGCGGTTCAGAACATGGTCTATTCCTTTTACATCTGCAATCTCTTCAACAAAACAAACTGACATTGCACGTCGCCGTTAAATGGGTGTGTCCCTGCAAAGTGCCGAATACAATACGCCGTGTCGTTCTTCATGAAGTCGCCCCTTTGACTCCTATCAGACATATCTACACTTTTTACACTTCCATGATTTCTGTGCGAATGGACGTCCAGTTGTTGGCTCTTTGAACGTGGAAAACAGCAGTTGGCCTTTGTCTGCAGTCAGGGAAAACTGAGGGACCTTTCACAGTCACTTGCGGGTAATTTTCTATCACTGTATCTGAAGAAAGCACGGGGCATACAGAGAATCAGATCACTCAGGGGAGGGCGCTGTGGAGCCTTCTAAAGCAGAAAACTACAATAGGGAAGTTGGTGGATAGGGGCAGAGGGAATCTAAACTTGAGGAACAATTTTAATATGATTCAGATTAATTCAAAGTTTTGTACTACCATTTTACCTGGTCTTATGACTGTTGGTGCATGAGAGAAAATGCCAAGTCGATTCACACGATTTCCGCGGAAATGTCGGCAATCACGCGTCGATTTGGAGAGTACATGAATTGAATTCAATTGCAGTTTAATTCCCTTTAATTCATTATATTTTTGTACGGAATTCATTTGAGAATGATATAGAGTAGATTTGGTGACAGTACCACGGTAAATATGTGGCAGTTTTAAATATAATTTTTTTCCCCATTTCATCTTTTAATCCAACCGGATAAAGTGGTCGCTAGCCTCAGTGTAATCGCAAAATTTAGACTGAAATAGATCAGCTTTTCCCGATACATCTAGCGACAAACCATCCCGTACGCTCAGAGACAGACAGATGAATAAACAGTGGATGCACAAAAAGTACCGGTACACTGTGTTAACGAGTTACCGAGGAACGTAATAGCTGAAAATATCAAATACATATAGTGAACATAACATACTAAATACATAATGAATATATCAAATCAAATACAAAACCATTTCTAGATTCTGAGGATATTGCTAAAAGTAAATGTAGGTGTCTGCCATGGTAATGTGGTCATTTCGTATTTCCAAGCCTTGAGAGAGAAGTTCCATTTCTTTACCAGGTGTATCCTCACACTGTAAGATTTCTGTGGAGAAAACAAAGTATATACCCATCAAACACGAAGAACCACACACATCAGCTTGTGGTAAACATGTGCATACAATGGAGTTGTCGATCATAAAAGCTAATGCACTAGAAGCGTAATTCCATAATGATGGTGTCAACATTCCCCCCCCCCCCACATTGAAACTGCTTTATGCGACATTAGTGTTGTCTATTTGTGTCCATTTTGTCCTCACTGAACTTGATGCGGAGATAGTACTGCGTCGGAGCCATTATCATTCTCTCTGTTCTGTCGGGGTTCTCTCTTCCGTTCTGCTTCCACGTGTTGCACTTAAATTTTCGTCGTAGTATTTTTTTATAGTTTCATAGTCTGAATTTTTAGGTTTTTTATTACAGCAGGATGCTTATCGCGATTGTAACGCACGCAGAACGCATTTGAATTGAATATCACCGCTCCCCTGTAACTTCTGTCTAGCTCAACAGTACCGTGCTTCTAGATGCATTTGCTACATTATTTCCGATCGTATTTATCTCGTTAACAGCTCCCCTCTCTCCCTGTCCTCTCTGTGTTTGTCTCTGTGTCTCTCTGTCTGTGTCTGTCTGTCTACGTCCGTCTGTATGTGTCTGTCTGTCTCTGCCTCTGTCTCCCCCTCTATCTCAATCACTCTCACCCCTTCTGGTACTCAGCAGCTAGATGCATTCACTTGTTGTAATCCATCTTTCCACAGAGCAAAGTAGATACCAGCGATATTAGTGCACAACTAAAAAGTCAATGCTGCTTGAATCGATCGTTACAGTGATATTGCCACCCTTAATCAAAATTTTGGTAGGATGAACGTTTATCAAAATTCCCGGTTTTTTTTTTTCGTTGACAGTGCACGACGTCTTCCTCAACCTGACCCCGGACAAAGGGTGTACACCTATTTATTAGTTTTCACCATCGCTGGTTTTGGTTTTACACTAAAATAATTTCTCATTAGCCATGTCCGCCAAACGTTAGGTGACACGGATGTATATGGTTCTAAATAAGCGGGTACAGTTAATAACCGACTGTTGACCTGCCGGGTGAGATCAAACTAATTTGTAAAGACCCTGATCAGCTAATAGATATCGGCAAACCATTATGATGATCACAACCGTTGGTTTTGTTTAGCAACGACCGAATCAGAAGTAAAACAGCGTGACAGAAATCTACAGTGTATCTGTTCTTTAACTTACCGTCTTCAAGTCCTTGTAAAGAATTCGGAGATTCACGTACCTGAGGATAACATGTGATTGATTACATAATGAGATTTCAAGAAGTAATTTGCTTCGTATTTATATATATATATATATATATATATATATATATATATATATATATATATATATATATATATATATATATATAATATATATATATATATATATATCAATTAAATCGAGTACAGACCAAGTAGTAATAACTCAGAAATTCTCGGCCTTCAGATCGTCTTTCAATCATGTCTTGTTCGAGCTTTCAGTCCTTTAATTTTATTTATGGAAACATATATACATAGATACACAGATACATACATACATACATACATACATACATACATACATACATACATACATACATAGATACATACATAGATACATAGATACATACATACATACATACATACATACATACATACATACATACATACATACATACATACATACATACATACATACATACATACATACATACATACATACATACATACACATGTTTTCAGGGAATAAATATATCACCTTGTTCTTAGTAATTAACACGTAATCCATCATTGCAGCACTGCATAGTCCTGACTTGATTATGTAGGCGAAAACTCTGATGAAGGAGAAGGATGTACACCTGTATAACTAAAGAAGGACAGGAATTGTATCAATTCACAGTTAATAAAACCTATACTCATGTAAAAACGATGTATATTTTATATTTAAGCACTGAATGATTTTTACATTATATACTCAATCTTTTTTCAAGCAGTATTGATGTCATATTGAACTTTAAAAGGTCGTTAGGGAGGGTTTAGTTATTATGTCCGGGGGTGGACCAGCAAAATCAAGGAAGGGGGGGGGTCATCTTAAATTGCAATACTCAATACAATACTTACATGCCAGCGAAAGTTAATTTCAGTTAATACATTCAATTACACTTACTGATATTATTACGATTATGACGAGCGACAGCGGAATGTACAATATCGATAACAGTAAAGATGCCTTTATCTGCAGAATGGAACAAAAACACCATATTACCGTCACATACTTTCTATTTCTGTCTAATGAACTTATAAACGAACGTTGCATTTTTACAGATTGTGACGACAAGAAGTAATGAACTTGATGTATCAACATTCAAGAATAATAATTTAAAAGTAATGAAGATCAGTCAATCGAAGTCATTGGTTCTGTATACTCATCGGTTTTGTCTGAAGCCATAACGAAAACGCTCAATTATTTTACTACCGAGGCTTTTAGCTCAGATCGGAGAGAATGTACCGATAAATTTGTACTACTAACATAAAACCAATGACCACTCACATATCGTTGACTCGTACGTTTGGTCGACACACCGATAATGACCCCGACCGATGCCTCCTGTCAAAGTAAATGAATGTATATCAGGATAAAAAAAAATGATGGAATAGCCGTTATTAGACTCAAAATAATATAAAAGGAATCAATTCCCTGATGGGCTTGCGAAGCAAGAAGACTTTTCGTCCACAATTCTCCATATTCTAAAAATATCATTGAAAAGATGAAAAGTATGAAAACTTTGCGGGTGTATTATCGTGACAAAAATATATTTCAGGCAGTCAGACTATTGACGTTACGCTATGTTTACCTTGATCACTGAAAGGAACATATCTATCTATTCTTATCATACTGATAAACTGAAAATGTTTTATCCATCCTAAGAGTAAAAGTAGTCTGACAACCGCCAGATGCATGAAACTTAAGTAACACATATAAATACTTTGTACTTGAAGTTTATATATATATATATATATATATATATATATATATATATATATATATATATACACACACACACACACACACACACACACATATATATATATATATATATATATATATATATATATATATATATATATATATATATATATATATATATATATATATATATATTAGATGACAGTCCAGTAGGAGTAAAGAAATCGCTGCCGCCATTGATGATACTACACATTATTAGGCTAACACATTATTAGGCTATATATGTCCTCGTTGGAAGTTAGAGTGTAACTATATCACAAAGTAATCATATCTGCTACTTAAATTTCATGCATCCTGCAATCCTCAGACAGAAGTCTGTTTGAGGATTACAGGATTCATGAAACTTAAGTGACATATATTATCACTTTGTACTAGAAGTAGCCTTATGCGAAATCATATTTCCAGAGCAAATGGAATAAATAATTCCCCGCGGACAATGTGAGGAAGTAAAGCGAAGTTAGAGCACATGTTACTTACATACAACGCAGAAGACATCCAAGATAAAGTAACCATTAGATGACAGTCCAGTATGAGAAAAGAAATCGCTGCCACCATTGACAGAATACTACACGCTATTATTCCGACACAGATTAGTACCACCTCTTTGCGTTTGATGTGTATTTGTCTATCATGGATTGATGGCAGCGTCTCAACTCGGTCAACGATGTCCGTTGCTACGGTGATAGTTATCATTGCTGGTCCTTTGTCTTGGGAAAATCGTATTGACCTAGGTATAAATAGAAGCCCTAAGCATCTGGGAAATGTAATATTTTTATTCATTCAGTACAATATTTCAAGGCCAATTTGCATGTACAAATATCGATATAGCGCCAGACCTGGTTATGTCCGACAACCGTTATACAGACAGACATGACTGACTTGCTATGTAAAAGCGACACGGTTTCCTCGGTAGTGTGATTGGCGAGGTGTGATAAAGTGCTTCTAAAAGTGACATTGTTTATTGCCCTTGCTTCGAAATGAGTTGACAATAAAGCAAACATGTACAATCGGCAAAGCCGATCAAACGCGACGATTGTTGCTAGGGCTTAAAAATCGACCCATTTGCAAGGTCGCAACGTAGTCGTATGATATTTTGTATCGACGCCGATTTTTTTTTCCAACAGAACTTTTTTGCTCGTTGATAAAATGTACAAAGAATAAGAACCGTGGGACGGAGATAAGCCATGATAAAACTCAGAAACATAGTGTGTTTGCATAGCGTATTCGTCAAAATAACAAAGATATGCTTGTTAAACATAACTGTCACAGTAATATGAGAACAACAAGAAACACCAGGGGTTTGTTCATGCAAGGCAGCACGGCAACTTGCGATGCTCTCTCACAAACACCTATCTACGTTCCAGGTGGTATAAACTAGTATATTGTTATTTTCTCTTTTAGTCGGCCCTTTAAAAAGATCATCAGCATATCCTGCCGTCACACTTTGACTTGATATACATGGTATACATTGATGTTAATCTGGCATGCGTAGAAGTGTGTATTTGGGATACATTGTCAAGGTCAGCACATGTTTTCGACAGAAACGACAGCCAAACTCATACATACCTGGCGACGACCGACTTTCTCACATGTCGGGGTCTTGGCTATGATTGTCGCTCTATACTTACGCGTATTATTAAACTGAAATAGAGCAAGGGTTAAGTGCCGTAAATTCGGCCACTCATATACCGAACCAAATTGCCAAGGGGTGAACGCAAGCTTACCTAGAATTTTGGTAATTAACATATATTTACATATTGGAAGTGTGAAATAATCTGGTGGACGCCCTA
>NC_091929.1:12381848-12574348 GCF_041260155.1 Ptychodera flava
GACCGACTGAACATTCTCATATTGCCTTTATCACATTTCTCGTCATTGAATCTGCATAGAACGCTAAGACAGGTTTTTCCGTTGTACAGTGTGCACGGGTCAGTACAATGATTTGTGTTTCCCACACTGAATGTGTTCTGTGAGTGAGAACAGTGGACGTCGTATTGGATTAATTTTTTGCAAAATCTATTAAAGGAGAACGTGTGCAATGCATGCAGCTGGCGTCATATTCTATCGCCAGAAACGCGTTTCCTAATCACCCTAACAGGTTGTAATTCCAAGCTATTTTGAAATTCACTATAATTGCTAGTTTGCATACATAATGAGTATTTTTTTTCAAGGTGAATCTCCAGAAGCACTGCATAACATTGTATGAAATGTGGTACAGGTGATAATCTGTCAGTGTTATAATAGAATGCAAAATGTTTGTCAACATCCTGTCGATTAATTACTACTTGAATCATTTCATGACTTTCGGTGATTAGGGTGGCAGCCAAGATTGGTTTCACATTATCACCAGCATGGAGCTCATTCTCGTCCATTAAGCTTCATCTGTATTGCAATATTTGTAATCACAGACCAAATTCATATGGTATAGATCTTGTTTTTAAATAGTGTAATGGCATCTTGTTTTTCAAGTAGTGTAATGGCTTGCAAAGATGTGTAGCGGTATCATGTCAATTACTTGCTGATTTGCATATTTAATGAATTCATTTTTCTAATTAGGCTGATTTGTCAAGAAATAGTTCATCAACTTTCTTGAAACATGATACAGATTTATAGCTTATATTGCTTTAACAGTGATTTAAGACCTTATCTATCTCATGTTAATAATTTTTTTAATTTGCATAAATAATGAACTCTCCTGATTAGAGTGATATGTCCAAAAACACTACATCAAATGTGATGAAACATGGTACAGATGTTGATCTTACAGTGCTGTAATACAATTCATTGACACTAAGCAGTGTCGTTTAAATTAATTGCTAATTGGCATACATAATGAATATTTATTTTTGGGTTAATGTCCAGAAGCACTGCATCAAATTGCATGAAATGCGGTACAGGTAATAATCTGTGAGTGCTTAAAGAATGTAGAATGTTCGGCAACATCCTGACAATTAATTCATAATTGAATCATATAATGACCTCTTGTAATTAGGGTCTCAACCCACATTGGTTTTGCGTTATCTCCACCATATTGAGCTCATTCTCAGCCATTAAGCCTATTCTGTATAGTAGTATTTTAATCACAGACCCAATTAATGAACAGGACTCTATCCTCGCTCTCTGAGGACCTGTAACCAAATTACCAATGAACAACTGAGGACTGTGTCATCAACGATGACTTCTTGTAGGTAAATTGAAGACGAACATAGAAACTTGAGAAGCTAGAAAACTTCCAACGGGAAGAAGAATATTCAAGTAATACCTTTTGAGAAAACCTCTATTTGCAATTTAAAAGTAGAGTATAACTGTTGCCACCATATTGGTTGTAAGGGCTTGTCCCCAGCAACTGCCTAAGTCATGGCAGAATTGCTAGCCTCATTTGTTGAGAAATTTACTGAATATTGTAACAATTCCTAATTTACTATATTTTGGATGAATCTGAACAGATAATCAGTAACAAAATCCATGATTAATATCAGCTGTTTTGGTTTGTGTACATTAACGTGATGATATCAAGAGTTTTGTTGGAATAATATAAATCAAGATTGTCAAGAGATTAGATATAAATCTAAATGAGTCATTTTTTTCACTTCATTAATGATTTGTAAACAACTTTGTCAGAAAGATTTACATAAAATCGTTATTCTACCAGTCTCCCCACCAATCAACAAAACACTCAAATGCTGAGAATACGAAAAAAAACAATTACGGCAGATTTTGATTTTCCTAAGTAAGAATTTACAATCAACAAAATAAAACACATGTATTACTAAAAATAAAGAAGCATCGCAAAAAATGCCGGTTGTCAGTTAGACAACAATTCAATTTGAAAGACTCGTCGTTGTAAAATGCAATACCTATCATTACATTTTCAGTATCACAGGAAGATCACCGCGACGCTGATTGCATTATTGTAGCCATTTTGAGTCATGGAGATAATAGAATGATCAATGGAATTGATGGTGAAAGTGTACAAATCTGTAATTTGACTGGGTACTTCAGTAGAGATAAGTGTAGATCACTCATTGGAAAGCCAAAACTGTTCTTTATACAGGTAAGGTCTGCATATGTTAACCCTATTTAACCAATGCTTTGTTTGGAGCCCAGTATTTTGCAACATGTATCCCACACGTTAACACGTGTCGAAGGAAAGACAATGCTCATATAGTACATTATGACTGTTCGATGATACACACAATGATAAAGGACTATTTTGATGCTGTTTGAGATATACAGTTTCAAATCATTGCGCTGGTTTTAGTTTCGGAAAAACTCGCAAATCTATTTAAGTTAGGGTCACCTTCGCCGAAATTTGAATCAATAAACGGAAAGAGGTGCTCTACTAACGGACAGCTGACTAAACTAAATATACTATTGTTACTTTATTTTCATCAGTCCTTTTAATCATTCTATAACGATAAACTGCTCACTGCTCGACAAAACACAAATATGCGAAAGCCACAGCAGATGAGTGGCTATTGCAAATATCCTCTACAAATATTTAGCGCATCTGATAGCTGCGAAATGGACTCATTTAACTGCAATATGCAACTGGTATGCATTATTCTCAGATAATGTAAGGTATTCATGTTAACATTCTTTTCTCTGTGCATAAATTTTAAAATTAAATTTTACTATTGAAATAATTACAAAGGCCGTATTATACTATATTGGTTTCGTGCTCCTCAAAAGATTTGAAATAAATCTAGCATCTGCCAATAATATGATGACACTTTCAAGATACAAAGGTTAAGTACATTTACATGAAGATTTTTGATCATTTTAGTTTGTCTGAATTTTCTAAGCAGACTACCATGTGACAAAACATCAGAAAATAAGATGCATTTAAAACCTTTCCATGTATTTAACGACTAGGCTCTTATATAGCGCACATATCCACAAGTGCTTATGCTCAAGGCGCTTTACAATTATTATAACCCCTGGTCACTGGACCTAATTTGATACCACTCAACTCCCTGGGGAGCAAACAACAGCTCACATATGACGGTGCAGCCAATCAGCGCAGCAGAGCTTAACGCACACATTACAACTACTGTCCTACCAGGTACCCATTGTTCCTGGGAGTGGAGAAGCAATATCAACTACAGTTTCTTGCTCTCTTCCTACAGCATGATGAAACACACAATATTCAGTTGGTTGACAAAGCCTGTATATCTTAGGTGGTAATTTATTTAGAGTCCAGACTGACAGTCAGTCAGTTGCCAATGATAAAAATGCAAGGTACACATACACCGGCTTCGTTTGCAAGCTGAATACTGGACAGTTCGACATGCTGTAGGGAATGGGACAAGAATGCAGTTGTATAAACTAAAGAAAAATATTGTTAAAATTATCAAAGTTAATATACAGCTACTGACTACGAGCATTGTCACAATCAGGTACTGCCCTGCTACAGCAGTGTCACTGTCAATGCATACCCGAGTGTTGACAGGGAGAGCTCTGACTGTGTTGTACGTGGTAGTTGAAGAGTTTGGGTCAATTTAGTGATTTTTGAATTCTCGCAAATCAGAGTAGTCACGTATTAAAGAAAAAAGATCGGGCCACCATGCTTGATTTTCTAAATTTTCACATTCTCATCGTATAATAATACAAAAGTAAAACTTTGAAAATTAAAGACTAGTTTAAGTGAAAAAGTGTTTGACTTGAATGGAATGATTTATTACTTTTTAACAAACTTTGCTCGGGTGTCACCAAAAATTAAGAGATTAAAACGTTCATTTGATTGAATATTTTAAACTTCCAATATTGTCACATTTGAGTAGCATCAAAGTCAGATATGTCTTGTACTTCAGAAGCAAAATTTGGGCACTGTGCTCAGTTTTTACAATTTGACGATTAGCCAGGAATTCAAATTTGCATACTCTCTCATGATGGTCGTTTTGTGTGTTCGTAAACAGGTGCCATTGATCTGGCTAGAGTTGGATTAATTCAAGTCTGCTTAGCCTGATAAATCCAACAAGTTCACTGATGCGTTTCAAATGAATCAATTTAAGAACTTGCCATAGGGATATGACTCTACAAACTGCTATATACATGTCGTGTTGAACATCTGATAGCAGAACTACGCAACAAATGATTTTTTTCTGCGCCACATCCCTTATAAATATGTGGGTTTGTGATAGCTGGGGGTACTTGAATTTTTTTGATAATATAGAGGGGATTTGAAATTTTTAAGGTATTAAGGGGGGATCTGAAAAAGGTAAGATTTCAATTGCGATTCCTTCAGCTAACCCCCCCCCCTCCCAATCGTTATTTGTGAACGCAGCCTCATGCCATCATTCCTACGGAAAGTAGTCTTACAACTATTAAGGTTTAGCTATGGTCTTTTCTATGCGTGGCGTTGATATCGTCATAAATATTGACACATCGAGAATAATTCTTGTCGAACGATGTAATGCACTTATTCCAAGTTCTAAGGTATCGAAGGTTTTGGGACTAAAGCGATAGCCATTGGTTTTTAACTCCCATATATGCATATGTATATATGCAAATGGGAGGTATTCTTATACGGTGACAAAATGGCGTCTGTGTATGTATGTATGTATGTATGTATGTATGTATGTATGTATGTATGTATGTATGTATGTATGTATGTGTGTATGTATGTTTGTATTTTAAGAGTATTTTTTCCGCATTTTAGTCAAAAAATCTTGTTCTCTGAAATCGCTAGTCTGATCGCTCTGAAAGTTAATATTTATGTTTCTTAGGATGACCTCAGTCAAGTTTGCAAAAATTGTATATTATATGTAATTTGTTGGCAATTTTCCCAATTTTTGGCGAAATTTTTTTTTTCCAAAAACTACTGATCTGATAGCTTTGATATTTGGTATACAGGTATTTAAGATTTATCTACATATAATGTATTGAAGTTAGGTTGAAACTGACATTTTTTTTATTTTAGGGCAATTTTTCTCGTACAACTACTGATTTATTAGGTTTGATATTTAGGGTTTATGTAAATTGAAATTAGGATGAAATCTGCAATTTTGTATTTTGGGCAATTTTTCTCATTTTTGGTAAAATAATTTGTTTCTCAAAATTACTTGTGTTTGATTGCTTTGATATTTAGTAAACATGTTCCTAGGGTTTATGTTGATATGATGTATTGAAATTAGGTTGAAATCTGAAATTTTGAATTTTTGGGGGGCAACTTTGCGAAACTGTTAATTTACAGGGATATCTTTCATTTTGTATTTTGAAGATTTACCTACTGGAACGAAGAGCATATAATTTGGTGATTTAGTAAGCATTTGATATGGTAAACTGTATTTGGTGTTGAAATGCGGTAGTAAAAAACATTAGAAAACATAACTGAGGTGAATTTAGCAGGTTTGGTTTCCAACAAATATACTCCAAATTGTTTTCAATGTTTAAGAGTATCAAGGTTGTAAATAGTTGGCCATCTTCCTGCCATCGGGTATTGTATATCTCATGCAAAGATGGTCAATACAAAGGGGTGGACCATTTGATATCCTGGGGGTTTCCTGGCAGATTTTGAAAAAATTCCAAACAAATGTCAATAAAACATCAGCCAGAGAAGGTTTGAGAAAAAGAAAAGGTCGTAGAGTGGGAAAAAAGAATGTACAATGGATCGGATAAAAACATAATGTACCTCATCAATCTCCCAGACACCCCCCTATCAAATGGTCCACCCCTGATGTATTTTTGTGCGCAATTAACCATGCAGTGTATATTAGTTTAAGATGTCAACTTAGGTAAGGATTTGAAAGGAATAGCCAAGTTCAACACAGTTAAATTTCTTCAACTTTACTTCTTGTGTCATCATCCTTGTGTAATTGGTTAAGTTTGTAAGTTGTTCCAAATGTGGATGCACCTGTTGTTCTGGAAGAAAACAATGTTTACTTTTCCCTGCAGGGTTTCTGAGTTAATGATTGTATGTTGAAATCTCTCCATGTATCTGGTGTATTGGCAAAATGTAACCATTGGTTGCATGTTATGTATTTCAGTCTATGCCAAATATAAGTGTAAATGAAAAATCAAGAACGGTTTGCTGTGCGCTTGTAAAAGATAACATATTTGTCAATACATAAACTGCTTTGCAGATTGACTGTCTTAAAAATTATCACAGAAGTAGAAAAGGAAAAGAAACTAATCACATTGCTGTAACATATTCCCCCTGAGTGCCTGTAGGCCTATATTTAACTATTTTATCATTACATTCAGCTGTGTGTTATATCTTTATCATTCTCTGTGGGCCAAGGCACACTTAAGGGCCAATGTCATCACTCTGTGCCAGTCTGTGTATGTCAGTCTCTCTGTATGTATGTCCATGTTTCATACAATTTTTGGCTTGTTTAGAACAGTGACATTGTCACTATTTTTAATTGCTTTTAGTAGATAAATCATATTCATTCCCACCATGTCACAGTATTTCAAACTTACTACAAAATCCGCGTTGTAATTACAGGCTTGTGAGGGGACAAAATTCGATCCCGGGGTACAAAGCAATCTTGAAGTTGATAGTCCTGCAGCAGGGTCGGCTAATGCATTTATGCATATGCCAGCAGAGGCAGACTTTCTAGTTTGCCTATCAACAATACCAGGTGAGTCAGTCTTGTCTTCCTGCCTGCCGGTACCAGTGTCGATAAATGATGTATCTGTCATTCACTTCCTGACTGACTGACGTATTGACGGTGTGACCATGTGCGCGCGTTCTTGGGTGTGGAAACAGAGGAAAATTGCAACAATATTCAGATATATCGCTAATGTGTGTTTAATTAAGGTAGTACGCGCCTTAAAAGTGAAAGACAAAGTTTTGCTCAAACTTTGTTGAGTGAAAGCCTAAACTGTTTTCCAATCGAATAAAGTTTGGTACAAGAGAAACTAATAACCTAACATTTGACAGTAAAATTTTTACTAACTCTAAGAGCTTCAAAATCGGAACTTTTACCAAACCCACCATTGCAGGGTAATTGTAATTATTCTTCTCATCGGTAAGAAATGAACAGAATTGTAGTAGCTGTCCCCCTTGACCTTAGAGTAGACGCAGTCCATTCAAATCATAACCAATGACCTCCGATTGCTCTAAGTAAACCTATGAGGGAACAACAAGATTGGTAAGGTTGAAGAAACTTCTATTGTGTTCGTTCCTTTCGGATAAGAAGAATAATTTCAATTATCCTGCAAGGGTAGATGCTGTATAATGTCCAATTATTTTCCCCATTCTTCAGTCACGTCGATCATTTCTTTAGCTGACTTAAAGCTTCCTATCGACAAAAATCAAACTAACTTATGCCACGGTATTCATGTCACCGCAAATTGATAATGCTTAGCAAAGGTTCCAGCAGATGACCAGTGTGCCAAGTTGATAATCTGTTGTAATAAGCACCTCAAAAAGTAAAGCTGAAGTAACTGCTGATCTTCTAGATAGCTGTCATTTATACATGCCCGGAGTTAAAACATCTTCAACCATCTTGCAATTGTGGCAGGAGAAACCGGTTCCCAGATACATACATCACAAACAAAAACTTATCATCTTTTCCAATTGACGTCACTCAGCGTAAATATAAACATTGATGGTTCGGTATTAAAGTCTTAGATCGAACTGATCTACCAAAAGCTCTAATAGCACTGGGATAGCGACGCAATGCTCATTTAGATTGTCTAGCAGTTCCCTTTCTGACACCCTTTCTGATATGCCTCTAACTCTGAGAGTCTGGATAGCGGCCAGTGGCTAGCAACATCTGGTTTGCTAGAGGATGACAACCTCCTGTCACTGGATCTATCACTAGATCCTGCATTTGAGGAAGGAGCGATTGGTCCTTTAACAAGAGAGTAAGCAACCCTGCAAACCAATGCTTAATTGTCCAAACTGAGGCCCCTGACGCCACTCGAACTTTCTCCTGCTCAAACATTTGTAACATTCTGTGAAGAAGGCAGAATAAAGGAATACGTAACTCACCAGGTTGCTCCATATAATGGAAAAAAGCATTTGTCTGCCATGCATGCATTGGGATGTGGTTTCCATTAGATGAAGTGATGGAACTGTACATCTGGTTTGGTGGAAGGAAGTGTGATGGAGAGAGATCTACTTCAGCAAACTATACCACTCCAACTGTCTGAGAGCTACATGAAGGACTTCTGGCTTGACATGCCACTCCATAGTGTCGTTGAACGTCCTTGACAAGTAATTAGCCTAATGATTTATCCTTTCAGGAAGCTTGCTATTGGAAAAGTGTTGTTTTCAGGATATGACAGCCACATGCTGGCTGCTACTTTGTGCAAGGTCCGGGAGTGTGCCCCCTAAATATTGATGTATGTCACCACTAACTCGTTGTCGTATTTGACGTCCAAATATACATTCCCTCAGATGACGTACTAAAGCTTTCAGTAGATCACAAGCATCACCAATTGGTTTATCTGCAGTTCCTCTTCCATCACTAATCACTGGCCTTGGGATGCATTGTGAACGCATAGGGCTCTCCAACCTAATTAGGATGCGTCTGGTTGTAAAATTCTGGTTCCTATTGGAGAAGAGATCCACCTTTCAATATTCCCAGACAGTGCTTTAGCCATTTCAACTCCTCTTTTGCTCCCAATAAGAGGCTCGATGGAGTGTTGTATGATTTCTCTGAGACAAAACTGCCAGTTAGTCCTTCTGAAGAGCACGATTACTGCTTTCGAGGTGGCAGTAATTTCCCAAGATGTTTAGATAAACACCTCACAGTGACTGCACCTTGGTGGAAAATATTTTGACAATCCACTTGTAGCTTGTTGAAGTGATGACCTTGTCTTTAGGTAAACTCATCGTTATTCCCAGAGAGGTTATGACCATCCTTAAAACTGATTTTTTTATTTTGGTAGCGACTTTGACTTTTCCTGATTCACAACAAAACCTCGACTAAGCAGAAACGTAACTTCAACATTAACATTGACCTGAAAAGCCGGGAAAAAATCTGCCCGAAATCAAAAGGTCGTCCATGTAAATTACACAACAAATACATTAACGCTAGAGCTGCAAAACCACTGGTCTTAGGGATTTTTTTAAAACCAGTGGTGCACTGGCCGTTAAAAACGGAAGCACTACATGTCCGTACAAAGTCTTTTCAAATCGGTCTGTACAGATTATGTCTCTCATTTCTACGATCCATGGTAAAATACCAGGATGGAAGTCTTCAATACCTTGAAATTTCTTATGGATACAATAGAAAAATCTTGGGGTAACTGTTGATGAATGTTTATTATTGAATGAACACATAGATATCCTTTGTAAGGCCCTGTGTAGGAGAATTAGTTTGACGAGCCATCACATCATTTCATCGAAAGCTTTAATACAGAGTCCTTTGACTATTGTTGTGCTGCGTAGGGAGAAAACTGAAACAATTCTCAACAAAGTTTTCATACTACAAAATAGTGCCTTACGTATTCTGATTTACCAAACGAATATCCTTCTCTTGAGTTATTTTCTCACTTAAACGTTCTGTCCAATAGACAAAGGTTGTTTATTTTATCGGAGTGTTAACATATGAGGAGTATGACTGACAACGCACCAAAATATCTGTGTAAGTTTTTGTGTATTTCCCAGTGATGTTCATCCTAATCAAACATGGTCTGTTTCTCTACAAGATCGTTGTATTATAAAGCAATGGATTTCATTTGCCAAACAAAGTTTTGTTATTCTAAGCATTCCTTGGGAGTAGAACCAGAAATAGGTCCCATTTCAATGAAAATTTCGGCATAGGCGTATTTTAGTAGAAACGAACAAAAGTGATGTCCGTTTTGATGCCCAGTGTTTAAGGCAACCGTTTTAGTGTTTAAAATATCCATTTTCGGCAAATTTCATTGAAAGTGGCTTAGAATGCAACAACACAGTCAAAAACATTGAATGGAACAAAACTGTCGAAAAGGGGGTTTGATAGGTTGCCATGATCAAACCTGGTCTTTATGCTCATGCAGCCTGTTTCCATGGCAACAATTTAGTGGCCAGAAATATGAGTTCTTCAAAAACCCAACCAAACCAGTTTGATCATTCATGGTAATTAGAAACAAATATTCATTTTTGACATAGATTCCCATGTGTAGTCAATCAACATTATTGGTGAAATCCAAAATCAAATTTCTAGCATAGTTGTTCAATTGTAACCATACTATTCTCATCAAGTACATTTATATAAGACTATGATAAGTTATCATATACCTTGAGTCACATTCCTGTGTGACGCTATGGGAAAAGACGCCCTCGCATTTGTGCAATGATTTGCCGTATCACGCCCAGGCACATTTTGCCTAAATATGGGCAAGCCCGTGCATTTCAGAACTAGCATTTTCGGCAAAATTACAAAAGCAAATTTCTTGTACAGATATGCACTTGTAACCACCCTATTCTATTCACGTTCATTGATATAACAATCACACAACGTCTATAAATGCACAGATATTGCTAGTTTTAAATTGGAAAAAAATGTCCATTGTTTCGTCATAGACTACTATTTCTAGTGAATCAACATTTTCCGTGAAATTCCAAAATTAAATATCCTGTACCCTGGTACACTTGTGATCACCGTATGCTAAACATGTACATTTATATTAATTATCAAACGTCTATAAATGCAAAGATATGACTAGTTCTATATTGGTAAAATTTGTTCATGGTTTTTCATACAGTACCATATGTAAAGTGAACCAACATTATCGATGAAATCAAAATATCAAATTTTTGTACACGCATGCACATCGTACCTGCAACCCAAAGTACATTTACATTAATTATCAATCACATTTTAATACAGAGATAGAGCATGTTTTTAAGGGAAAATGGATAAACTTTAGAAATGAATGTGCACTTCGTCACTTTGCTATCATTCTATTTACCACTGTTGTTTCATTAACCTTCTTGCAGTCGACATTGACTTGATATTCACATTTCCTGGTTTAGAATATAAATTTTGCCTCTGGTATGTTTCTTTACTCGTGCAGCTATTGAACATTGTCTCTCATTTAAGTGTGTTATGTTCAATAAATAGTTGTTTGATAGGGATCAAGATGTATACTTTAATTAATGTAATGTACAGTTTTACGAGAAACGTATTTCATTTGTTTGTTGTCTAATTCCGTCTCAACTGTAGGTCTACATAGGTTTCAAGACCATAAATATGGTTCATGGTTTATCAAAGCACTGTGTGAGGTGTTCCAACAGCATGCAGTGAGCAGGGACCTGGAAGATATGCTAATGATGGTCAAGAAGAAAGTTGCACATGAGTATTCGCACTCAGTGGACATGCAAATACCTTTAGTTACGTCCACTTTAGTCAAGAAAGTTTACTTTTAGGAAACAACTTGTTTCATGGGAATCTCAGAGAGTTGTATCATCAGAAACTGGCACAAGAATGTATTAATAACAGATGTTTCAGTATAAAATAGTCATGTAAGCAGTTGTTACGATTACAAACTTTCATCTATATTTGAATGAGCTCAGAAACACATGTACAGACAGAATATATTTGATCGAATTTAGTCGTGAAGAAAGAAGTCAACAATATGAGAAAACGTTGAACAACACGTATTAATTATGAATTAAACACATCGATAGTTCTTCTAATAAATGTAAATTTTCAACAGTTTCGTTTTTGTTACATCGAGACAAATCAACAGTCACGATGTTTCAATGTGTTGGTTCCATATGTTCTCAAGGTTTTGAAGTCATTTTGTTTCATATTCTGAGTGTTGAACATTTAAAGTAAATTGCATATTTGAGAAGACCGCTTTACCAAAATGTAATGTTGAATAGTGGAGTTAAAACTGTTTGATGTTAAATTGTACTTTAAATGGCATGTTGACAAGACATAATGGATATTTACATTAGGCATTGTGATGTGTCTATGACCATTATTTTCGAAGGAAATGTTGAATGATGTAAGCCAATTTTTTTCTTCAACATCTTATTTTGTTAAATTTCAAAATGTAGGGAATGAGGATAGATCTCAAACTATTCCAATGTTGCGAAAGTCTTCTGCTCCCTACCAAAACAGAACAAAATTATACTTTACATATAACGTGCTGTGTGTGTTAGTTTTTCTCATTCTTCACTTTATAATCCAGAATGTTTCTTGTTAATGAATTTTACAGGCTTTTCCTGTTCGACGCTCGTTTTCTACACGTTTGTTAGTTTTGAGAAGAATCAAAGCTTTTACTGTTCTTTATATTATTGGTAGTATTAGTGACAACACAATGTTTTCATAAATTAGTTATTATTTTTTTCAGTACTAAAACTTTTATTTCGCTGAGATCAACTTCAAATAGTTTTGAATTTTTATCTTATGAATCTTGCAATTAAGTAAGACTGACAACACAAAGTTCTCAGACCTATGATACGTGATATATTGTAATTGCAGAAATCTCGAAGGGTCTCTCACGTTGTCCAGCCACGTGAAGACAAAGACCAGAAGGAAATTAAAAAATACTGTCAATTATTTATTAGTAAAACGTAAATGAGAACCATCATGGACGGGATATTCCATGGTTTAATCTTAGTTTATCTTCAGTTTTCTTTGTGTAATCAAGAAAAATTGCTAGTTATGTCAGCTTAGACAATCTCGAAGACTGTCATCGACCCCGTCGATCGTCTAGACTCCTAGTATCTTGTAGTTTGACATACCAGTTAAAGACGTTGAACCATGAAATTTTATATCCAAGATGATATTCCAACGTAATTCACCATATTCAGAAATTTACTAAATTTAGAACATTCATTATAAGTAATTTTGAACATGTTTATGTAGATACAAGAATGATATGCATGTCAAACTACATCGTAAAATAAAAGTCACATGTCATACCATACAAAATCATCATTTGTATAGTCTGAGTATAATGTTTATATAGGAAAAAGTAACATTAACACCCCCAAGAGCTAGCTGACAATTATTGTCAAGAAGTCCTAAATTTTGATGAGGATGGGCAAATACCCCCAACATTTGTCAACCGTCATCATCATGTATCAATCGGAGATTGCAGAAGGCAATGGTCACTTTTTATGAATACCTTTTTGATCAGACCGAGCGGTTTTGTCTGTGGTGCCTTCGCTAAATGATTTAATGCCTTACGTTGTGAGTTTGAACCTAATCAAAATTTAATATAGAAATAAAGGGCGACGCGCTGACCATTAACGTTTATTATATTACGATGCCCTGTCCATTGCGTTTTAATTGGTCAAACTGAACCACGTGACTGCCCGCAAATACACAGTGGTTTGTTTTCATGCCCTTGAATATGAATAATATCGTAAACAAAGTTACTTTAGAGCCAAACGAAAATTGTGATTTGTACAAAAATTATAATCAAGCAAAAAAATAAATAGAGCATTTAAGGGCCAAGTTTAGACGCTATTTTTCAAACAAATCTCCGGGTCTGCAAAATTTTTGCTGCGCGCTCACTACTCACTGACAGGTTCTTGGGCATTGTTGTCGTTCGCAGGGGAAATTTTCGTTTTTGACGGTTTTTCGGGGTTCGTTGATAATATAATGAAAATAACAGACTCCGCGCTGACCATTAACGTTTATTAATGGGCGCGGGCGAGAGGAGAGCCAAATTAACAGGCTCGGCAAGCCTCGCCTGTTATATTTTTTTCTTTCCTCTCGCCCTTGCCCATAAATAAACGTTAATAGTCAGCTAGTCGTCCGTTATTTCTATATTATATTACCATGCCCTGCCTGTCGCATTTTGATTGGTCGAGCTGAACCACGTGACTGACCACAAATACACAGTAATGGTCTGTTTATATGCCCGTGAATATGAATTAGATTGACAACTCAAAGTATCGTAACTTTGCAGCTCAAACGTAAATCATAATCCAATCACAATATAAAATGGAGCACTTGTGGGCCAAGTTGAGATACTTTTTTCTGAAAATATTTCCGGATTTACAGCGCACGTGACATTTTGTCGCGTATTGCTCAGTTCTGGGGCCCAGTTGTCGTTCGCTCCGAAAATTTTCGCAAATTTTGACGGTTTTCTCCGGTTCGTTGATAATATAATGGAAATAACAGACTCCGCGCTGACCATTAACGTTTATTAATGGGCGCGGGCGAGAGGAGAGCCAAATTAACAGGCTCGGCAAGCCTCGCCTGTTATATTTTTTTCTTTCCTCTCGCCCTTGCCCATAAATAAACGTTAATAGTCAGCTAGTCGTCCGTTATTTCTATATTTATGGGCAAGGGCTCGAGGAAAGCCAATAGGTAACGGTTAATGGTCAGAGCGGAGTCTGTTATTTCCTTTATATTTTCAAGGAGTCCAAGAAAACTGTCAAAATTTGCGAAAATTTCTAAAGCGAACGACAACTTGGCCCAAGAACATGAGCAATGCGCGACATACTGTAACGCGCCCTGTAAAAATTGGGCAAATCCGGGAATGTTTCCAGAAAAAAGGTTTCTCAACTTGGCCCACAAATGTTTCTTTTATTTTGTGATTATGATTTACGGTTCAGCTGTTAAGTTACGATACTTTGAGTTGTTAATCTTATTATTCATATTCAGGGGCATGTAAACAAACCATTACTGGTTATTTGTGGTCAGTCACGTGGTTCAGCTCGCCCAATCAAATTGCGACAGACAGGGCATGGTAATAGTCGTGCCGGCGGCTTACTGACTACGCATTCGTAGATTCATAATATACTATGCGAGTAACCGGAAGTGTACCCTACTTTTATGAGCGCCGCCATGTTTATTTGAGTACTCGAAATAAAAAAATACGAAACGTGCAAATTATTACTTTATAACTCGCCATTTATAAAATATATCTCTTTTATTAGCCATAAGTGGTATTATCCACCTTGTCGCTGATATAAAATATCGTTAATATCACGCATAAAAATAGAAAAAGGGAGAAAACTGTTGTGAGGGGGGGCATACGCAAAGAATGCTGAGATTGAATTTTCAAAAGCGCCCCCTGTGTCAATAACTATATTCAAAAATTGCCAGACGGAACGCTATAGTTTCAGCTTGCAAGTGGAAGGTTGGTGCGCGCGGTTATCACTGTATAAGCCGATTTGATCTTTAGCATACTTAGGCTGATGTGCAGCGTCTCTGAAGCCGTTATCCAATTGGTTTGATGAAGGTTACCGTTATAACTGAAAAATACAAATACTCAACCTTGCGAGGACGTTGCACATCAGCAGTCATATTTCATGGCGAGTGTACTAAGAATATACAGACCAAACAGTTCGCATATTTCAGCACAATCAACTCTTCCCATTGCGACATCGAATAAATCCTTATTCTCTCTTTCAATCCATAGTGTTATGTCATCAAAGAGTGGGCTCCTTCTCGATCAACCACTTCATCAGAAATCGAAGTGTATTCCCTCGCAAAATCAATATGTATACAATCATGCTTCAATTTGTAATCAAGATGTCGTTCAGAATATACCGTTTTGTTTCGTCCCTAAATTCTGAAATAACTGAGCCACAGTACTTACTCTGTGTGGCTATACCTATATCATTCAAAATTATACAAGCAAGTTTTTGATACTGAGGATTGTAGGTCATTACAACAAGATCTTAAACATATAGAGAGGTGGTGTGCGGTATGGAAATTGAAACTTAATTGTAAAAAATGCATGATATTTCTTTTACCAACAAAAAAGTACCTATTTCTTATAACTACACACTTAATGATGAGATTGTAGAGAGAGTGACATCGGTTAAAGATCTCGGTGTGTATATCACTCACAATCTCAATTTCTCCCCTCACATAAATGCGATCACGCTCAAAGCTTTTAAATTATTTGGTTTATTAAACGTACTTCTAGCAAGTTTCACAGTGTTAACACCCTTAAGACTTTATACATAACGCTTGTAAGGAGCCAACTTGAGTACGCCAGCCAGGTTTGGTCTCCACACCAACATTACCTTGTCAATCGACTTGAAAGGGTTCAGTGTAAATTTGTAAAATACTTGTGTGGCAGAGTAGGAATAGTGTACTCATTAAATAACTATAAGTCACTTTGTACATTTTTTAAACTTCCGCTCCTACAGGAGCGTAGACTTTTTTTAGATATGACTTTCTTTTACAAGTGTATGTTTTCTTCATATGATTGTCCTGAAATTTTAGAGAATATTTGTTTTAATGTACCTTCCCGTTCATTACGCTCTGTACAGCTTTTTAAACCAACAGTTTCTAAGAATAATGTGCACTCGTTGCTTTCTTATAACGTTCAATGAAATTTTTAAATACAATTTTACAGAATCAGACTTTTGATATTTTTAATTGTAGCTATGGTAAATTCCGCACTTTTTATTTAACTCGATTTATTCGTCTTAATCTTGTAACTTTTGTTCCTCTTGTTTGTCACTTGTTTGTTATTTACTTGTTTCCTGGTTGTAAGCTTATGTTTGTTCAGTATTTTTGTTTGTTTATTTATATTTTGCTGGAACTGTAATTGGGCGCAAGCTCGTTGTTCCTAGTCAAATAAAATAAAATAAAATAAAATAAAATAAAATAAATTTGTTTTTCCTTTCATTCAGTGATTCCGTATTCCACTTTTCCGTGTTTCCGGATTCAATAGTCCACGTTTCCGGTAATTCAACTCAACGACACAAAGGCACAACTACTGACGAGTAGGGTCCGAAAGATTAAAACTAGTACATGCAGCGCTTTACTGGAGATAAAAATCGTCTGATAGTTTCTTTCATAATGTACCATATAACGTCGTTCCTTTCGCCTTAATTTGCGTGATTGAGTGATGAATACGTTCTACCGAATTGTACCAATAAGTTCGTCGTGTGGTTATTTCGAGAGGCGTGATTTGAATGATTGAAAGAGTCAAGAAAATATCAACCACCGGAACTCCGCAGAATATTCCAAATCAAACATTCGTCCACATGCGTGAATACGACCGTATCACTGCAACACTGCACAATTTGACACAGACAAATGGCCATTGTCGTTCTGTATAGAAAAGGCGGTGATTTTCTTCCGTTTGATCCAGATACCTGTGCCGAACTTTGCAGGTCTTGCATGTTCGGCAGTATCAACAATTCTGTGTGGCCTTCTTTGGTGTAAAAAGCAAATAATTCATGAATTGTGTAATTGTCATCACGAATCGTGTGCCACAATCAGATCAAATTGATTGGAATAAATTTATATTAAGTAGAAGGAGGTTTTGAGTGACGTATATTTACATAATCAAGGATGATTTACTTTTCTACTTTCGCTCTCTTTCGCAGAAATAATGGAACTTTTTAATTTTATGGTTGGATCCTCCAATCTATGTAAGAATAAAAATGACGGTCAAGTTGAATGAATTTCATCAGACGTTTACGATCGAAATGTAACATTTTGACTTCTAGATCTAGACTTGCATCAGTATTGGATGTCAATATTTCCCGTGTGAAATATTGCAATTCGATACTGCATCAAATCGAAAAGTCCAAGATTTCGACATTGTTGTTTGTTGCTCCTTTGATGATTCATATCCCTCATGCTCGTAATACATTGTTGGTTGCCATTTTTGATAGGTCAATGGCCGGTTTATGATTGCATGAGTCATCGTGTTATTGTGTGATAACAAGTCTCAATTCTCTTCAAACGATTTTTCAGCTTAGGAAAGAGTCAAGGCTACTGTTGGGAATTCATTATTTTATTTGGACATGTTACAGATCATCTAAATTATGTACAACAATTATATTTCCGCACAAAAGTTTGTTTTGTGAAGTCCGATGAGCTACTTACGTTGATTCTGGATAGCGTTCAACTAAAGAAATGTTTATATTGTGAGTTTGCATATATTATTTTAAGAAATGAATTGTTGATGTTGACAATAAACTTTTTTTGTACCACATTTGACACTTGCGTATCTTACATTGACAGTGATAACCTTATATTTATGTTAATAGAGCTTTTTTTCCGGGTGGCGAATATTTAGTAAAAAGTCTCATCTAAGCACAGGTTACATCTTTTAGTAGAAATGAAGTATAAACTGCATACTTTGAATCAACTTTTATTTTCGACTGAAGACGTTTATAGGATTTGTGAAATAATTTTAAGAATTTTCAGGGCAACATAACGGTAATGAAATGGCTAAAGTATGGTGGGGGAGGGATGACTCCTCCAAAACTTAAACTTGGGCGACTGTCTGTACTGCTCCTATACGTACATCTTTGGAACGTTGATGTATGACACGTTGCATCAGTATTAAAATTACTTAAGGATTTTGCAAAGAATAACAACAAAAGGATTATTCGTTCGACTACAATATAATATCTTTAGTTATTTATCGGTAAAATATAGACCATTTGTAACTTCACAAAGATAATGAAATTCATACCCGACATCCGGGATTCCATATGTAGCAACAAAGGACCGAATGGATGAATGCTAGAAAAACTATACAATTGCCGCAGATATTACGAGTCGGAATGTTCACAGTCCTGCATCGATGTTCATGGTAATATAAAAGTCAAAACAGAGGCTAAAATCAATGCTCCATAGACCTTGGTAACATTAAGGTAAACCCAAAACATGTATGAAAAGTAAGAATTGCAAAGCAATCAGAGACATAGGTATGCCAAACACATTAGGGGCAGAGAAGGACTAAGTTATTCTCACCAAAAGGATGTTGGCAAGTGGTTTCTTGACAGACGGTGCGTTTTTCGTGTATCAGCTGGCAGAGGGGAGAGTTAGCGGGAAGAGTTAGCAAACGATCTGTTATAATCGGTGTGTAGAATTAATCATTCTTTTACGCAGCAGCCAACTTGGAGGAAATGTCCCACCCAGCGGGCGAACAAGCAGTGGGATTCTGTTGTTTGAAATTTTAAAGTATTGCCTTGCTGTATCGATGACTTGTTAAATATTTTGAATCATTGGAAACCTTTTCTTTGGTCAAGAAGTTCATGACCACTATTTTTGATAACGGTCGTTACTGACGGGATGTATGCCAATGACTAGATTTTGCGTATGTCAATGACTAGATTTTGCGTCTTTATCAAACAGAATCTGTGAAGTGAAAGGTTCGTTGGCATGCAATCATGCTATATATCAGACTTATTACGGCTATATGCGCCTCGGAAGCAAAAGACATTCATTTTCGCTCAAAATTCCTAAAAAAATCTTCTAACCATTCACCTTTAAATTCAAGAATAATCGGGGGTCATCGTGCAAATTTTGGTACTACAGAAACAAATTACCAAAGATTTACCGACATTTGAAATTATAAAATGACCGCCATTCATTATGTTAACTCTATAGAAAAAATCAGAAAAGAATTGAAAAAATTGAGTGTCTGGATCTGACCTGAGGCCTATTCTATATCTTAACAGATTGATTATGGTCGTCTCCGAACAGTCGCCTTACCTCTTAGAAAATGCCCTTATAACAAATAGTTGCCATTGTGGGGTTACTATTTTACCTCTAGGTCATGCAAGACACAATTTTTAGGCATTCTGGTGCATAGCCACAGTTGTTCTTGTAGAAAAGCTTGAAAAATTAGTCCGAAATTGTAACTACACTGTAGAAGCGAAAAACGTAATCTTCCCTATAGATATTATGGGCCTCCTTCTGGTCAAAGATTCAGATCTATTTAAATCCTTGAAAAGGTCTAAAAATTTTACAATAGACAAATACAAAAGATTGTTATAATGGCGTGGTAACACAATCTACTTTATGATCAGTAGTACTGGACAACAAAAATCTGTACAAAAAGTCTAAAAGTTAAAAATAGGCAGATGCAAAAGATTCTTACACTTACGTGGTAAAAATAGCCATTTTATGATCAACAGTATCGGCCATCAAAGAACTGTACAAATTATAAATAAGACCAGTGAAGCTTTGACATGAAACAAAATGTCTTGTATACGCGGTGAGTACTGCACATGATTCGAATATTAACTCTTGGAGTGTTGTTATTTTTCCCACTAAACTGTTACTGTAACATCTTACCAATTTCCTTTTTATGAATTCTTCTGCATTTTTTGTATAACTTTGGGTCAAAGCGACATCACATTTCATTGGCTACAGCTTACTAGCAAAATTCGGCAAAATCTGAAATAAAGAGGCCGAGGTCGTATGGGCGAAAAATTTCACTTATCAAAAAACTTCGCCTATATGGTGACCAAGCCCTGCACAGTGGGCGCTGTAAATACAATTCTATCTAATTATTTTCAATGGTATCTCAACGTCATAAAGTGTTATCACGTTATTGTCATCAATCGGTCACGATATCGGTAAAAAAATTCACTTATCAAAAATGCGAAGAAGTAATAAGGGCTCAGCGTTTTCAATATAAGTCTAACCAATCAGTCGAACAAGTAACATATCTAGTAGTGTTATTTTTCACCGATTTAACGCGTGAAATTACTTGCATTCACTACTACTTGCCCCTCCCCCCGCAACTAACGTTTGCAAATGTATAAAGTCTTTTTTGTGTTATATAAATTGCACGTAAATATTCGAGGTCTGATGATAATTCGAAGATCATTCTTCGTGCTTTTTGTCACGTTTACACATTGTAGACAAGGAAAATTGATGAAGATGTTAGACATTTTTGTTTCCTACACAAAGCTCTTTTGGAATTCCGTTGTGTACATTTTAAAAATAAACATTTAAAATTCAAGCGTTATTTTTTATTTGAAAGTGTGAAAGGGCAAAACGTGTATATTCTGAAGCAAAGACAATTCTCCTTCTTAACTTCATTCTCAAAATCCACTTTCCCGTTTTCGATGAAAGTCGGCTCAGATCGGTGGATATAAATTATTTGCTTCTGTTTCATCTATGTTCCCTCATTGTTGTAACTGTACCAAGATACACTAGAAAAAAGCTGAGCGATCTTAAATTGTGTAAAGGGTCCCAATGTTACGTTCTGGGATAGCTAAATAGTATGAAACGCTTCCATAATGATATTTCCGACTGGTCCTCCCTCACGGCCTCAATCGGGGCAACAGCTGTGGCAGGCGCATTCGCATATTCGTTTTGGTGTCTCGGGTTGATACAAAATGTACTGCCGAGCTACGTTAGCTAGGCTCTCCAAAGCTATGTGATACGGCTAAAGCTTCGCCTGCGGCTTCTAAGTTGCAGAATAGATAGGTAGTACTAGTCGAACACCATGGAACACGATTAGAACTAATTTGGGATAATTGGATGGTGAAGTAATGTCGATTTCATCTACAAATGATATCTCATTTGCTTTAATTTCTTTTTACATTAAACACGTTTTTCTGAGTAATATGCGATATTCTAACATTCAGCTATATAAGTAGTATATTTTTATTGACCTCCAGGATAAAACAAGAATTTTACACCCCATTTTATTCATTTATCTACATGAAGCGAAGGAAAATTTAACCATCCATGTAACTAAAGTGTGACCCTGACCTATATATGAACTCACGCGCAGCAGTGCATTGTCGTTAAAGCGGGGAAATTCCCTGCTGAGTCATTCACATTCCAAATGGAACTTGCGCAATACACTAGCTATGACTCACCCCACTATCAAAACGGAACGATATTCTATTCTCTCTCATTTGTTAGATAGATTCCGACTGTGCTGCAGCTCTGTACAGCTCCTTAAAGGGTTCCAGTGCTGATTTTTGTCTTCTGGATGTAAGTATATACTCGTTTTCTGGTTGTGTGAATTTACTATGTTTTTCCTACGCCTATCGGAACGAGATTTTAGTCCCTACCGGAACCATAGGGATGTTGCGCAACCCTCTTTTCCAGAAGAGTCTTTCGCAATAACTTTTCCAGTAGGGACTTTCGCAATACCCTTCCAGTTACTTAGCAACTTGTCACGTGGTTTCAGAGGTCTGAAACTCTACAGTTTTCAGAAAATTTTCTGTGGAATTTTTTCTGAATGACTCTAGTTAACTAACTTTCATATCCATTCAATCCATAATATCGTAGATATCGCTCCAGCGGCGGACTAAATCCTTCTTGTTTTTGTATTTCTAATGCCTGCTTGAAAATGTCCTGAATAAGTTCTGACCCCGGAGCCTCCTCGTTCGAAGGGTTGCACCTTTTTCTTGTATTTGTGTAAGCAGCTGTTTATATTGAACATAATAATGTTATATTTCTCTCGTCTCTTTGATACTCCCGTTTTTCCTTGTATTACATCAATAACAACACCTGGTATAGGAGTTAAGGCTAACAGTACCGGAACTGTTGGAATTGCTGCTATTACAGCAGAGCTTACAAGAATTCCCTTAGTAATATTAAGAGCCATATCAATTCGACCCATTAATTTATAACTTCGTCGATATGCAGCACTTGTTCTTTCTATGTAATCAGCCAATTGTTCAACGCTTTCAACAACTGAGATGTGCATTTTTTTTTACTGTATATGTAAGGGATGATAAAAATAATTGTAGTAATATAGAAATACAATATGGCAGAAGGAGGAGAAGATATACCACTCCAGGATTTCGATGATGCAAATTTTAATGACGATGATGATGCTACTGCTGTAACATACTTAATAGACGACGATAATGCTCTTGCAGAAGCTGATCCTTTCCTGGATAGCCCGAAGGCGGATCTTTTGACTAAACTTAGAGTAGATAAAAAATTAAGTATGATTAATCAATTCTTAGACTATAATAAAATTACTGATCCGGATGCACTAAATGTATTGGCTACGGAATCTGAGATTAGGGATGGAAAGCTGTATTATAAAGACCTCAAGCTATCTAAAGATAGAGGAGGTGGATTTTATAAGCTCTCCACATTAATGGGTAAAGAAGGAGGACATGCATTTATTAGAGAAGTATTAGGAGGTCGCTCTAGCGCAGAGCCCGAATATGTGAAACGTACATTGCATTCTGAAGATGTGATAACCGATAAAATACCGGCTGAGAAGATGTCACCAAAAGACATGGGTATATACAAAGATAAACTGACAGAGTTACGGCAAGATGCTTCTGGTAATGCACACAAAATACAAGCTTTTGAAAATAAATCGAACAATGGAACAATCTAAACCCCGAATATAGAGCTTTTGTTGATGAATTAAAGATGGCAAATATGCGTCTTGATGAGCTTTACAGTGAAAAAGAAAATCTGTCAGAGCAGACAGAACTTACACCTGAACTCAGAGCAAGACTAGCTAAAATTAATAATCGAATTGAAGTACAACATGATATGATCAGTGGGGCACGTGAAAGACTGGCGTCGACTAGGTCTCTTCGTGATGTAATTTCTGATCCAGAATTGTCACTCAGGCTGAAGCTGACAGAGTTATTTAAACGAAATGGTATAACAATCGCTGCAATACTGACTGCCCTTGGAATGACAATATCAACAATTGCCCTGGCTGTGACTAGAGGAGGAGGAGGAGCAGGGGAGCGGGAGCAGGAACTGGTGGGTCTGGTTCAGGTCCGCCCAAAGTATATACAAAAGCGAAAGAAATTGTAAAGCAATTTGGCGAATGGTTAAAAACCTTGGCCGCAAAAGTGCTGCTGCAATACCAGTTTAATCGGCTCCCTCGTCAGTTTTCTATTAAAAACAGCAGGATCGGTGGTCGGATTTGTCGGAGAACAGCTATGGATATTTTTAACTGGTTTAACATTAGTCATTATAAATAAAATTATGTATTAATATATGACACCCCTACGGAATCGACATGTTGGTGAAAAGAATATTGCAAAGTTTCTTTCTAAAAATAAAGACCTGTTTGGTTTCTCTGTCGAATTGGAATGGTGCAAACTTCGGCGGGTAAATCGCCATATCCTTCGAGCAAATCCAGGTGTCCGACTCAAAGATGATAATCTGTATCATAACATTTTAGCTTTCGTGAAGGAATGTCAAAAGACTAACTTCTTTAAGCGACTAGAATTCATAGCTGTATTCCAGGATACTGAGGATGACCAAGAGGCTCATCATCTCCAAGAATATTGGGTCCTTCGATTGATTCGCGACACAGGCAATCGATTTATCTTTCAGGCAGACGGAAATATTTACGTAAAGATGTGATTAATTTTCTTTTTTTCTTCTACTATATACATTACACGAAAATGGGGTACGATAGAACATTATTACCGACTTTCAGCAACCGAATACCGAAGGGAACGAAGTCAGAAAGAACTCATCATGTGATTGCTCATAATCCAACTGTGGCAGATCCAGGCCAGACACTTAACATACGATGTCCAAAGTTAGAAAGCGGAGTAGTACTAGTTCCAGATACTTTCGACCTGGTTTTTGATCTCGAAGTAACAGGACATGAAGATAACCGAGTAGTTCAAAATGTTGCAAAAAATTTGGTGGAGCGTATGGTTCTCAAATTTGAGGGTCAGCCACTTTTCAATTTGAATAGATATAACCTTCTTGAATGTTATCGCGATCTCTTTAAACATAAAAAGGAGAGAACGAACATGACACTGTACGGAATTCAGAACGAAAATCTAAGAAAATTGAGAAGTGGCGCGGCCGATGCAAATGCCGACAGGCTTTCAAAATGGGACGATATTTTACTTTTCGACACATATAAAACAAAATATGCTATTCGTCTCACTCACCCCCTCATAACAGGCCATGGAGTTGCATATCCATCAGCGTTAGGGAGTCATATCGAATGGGAAATTACGCTTGCACCTGCCTCCCAATTACTTGTCAGTAATCAGGTTGTTACAGCCAATTATAAATTAAAAAACATTCAAATGGAATACGAAACAATTTCTGATTCCGTACTCGCGAGAGATACTGCTGGTTATTACAACAATGGGAAAAGTTTTCTCTACGAGCATATACATTATTCTAGAACAATACCATTCAAAGAATCGGACACGGTTATCAATGAAAATGTGAATGTACCACGACGTAGCATTAGAGGTATCTATTACTCTTCACTAAAAATCAGAATCAGACAGAACTGAACAGTGAACTTTTCTTTAACCCTCCATTGAATCTGTGTCTGTATCAATCGAAGGCATTGCAAATAAAGTGTACGCTCAGAAGATGATACCAAGACAATTTTGGAAAGAAACACGACGGTATTTTGCTGAAGATAAAGATTGGTGTGAAATTGATATAGATGAGGTCGATTATTTGAAGAATAAATTCTGTCTGTTTATTGATCTGCGTAGTTTTAAAGATATTGAGTTTCATGGAAATGGTCTTAGAGTAATGAACACAAAGGACGGAATTCAACTTGAAATTCTGAAGAAAGACACCTCAGTTAAGGGTGCCGACGACGCTCGCGATGACAATATATTTGCTCACGTTTATGTTATTAGCGATGCCCAGGTCACTGTTGAAAATAGTAGATTAAAGTCTTTTCAATTTTAACCATGACCCGTCATTCCTATCGGCGTGTTTCTGCCAGCCATTCGCCCGTGTTCAGATTGTATAACTGCACACGTTTGATATCATTTGGCGCCATCATGATTTTACTACGCTTTTCACTACGAATTTCTCCAGCCTTTTTCCGTACAAACTGTACAAATTGTGCCGGCTCCGGCTTCTTCCCAGTTTCAAATAGATCTTTATAATCTTCAAAGTTCAAATGTTTTCTAACACAAACATCTTTCACCCCTTTATTTTTTTTCGTCTCCGAAGTTGGAGTTCGAAAAGCATACACTTTCGAGCGTATGCCGACAAAATCAAGAATAGGTCACCATTCAACTCATCTTAAATTTACCATCACTTTTTTATTAATCTTCGGAAAGTTGGCCCACTCATCCCACTAGTATCATATATAGACTTCTCACCATTCTTTTCAACATCTTCTCGGACTATATCATTGAAAGTTACGTCCGGGTCCGGGATCGGTACACTGTAAACAAAACTGTCAGTATCCATGTAGGCTAATCGTATTCCAGGGAACCGTACCCGAAAGTAATTGTAATGCGTCTCATACATAAGCAGCTTAGAAAGTTCCAGTACTGCTGCGCCAATGAAAACTGGCTTTTATATTCATATTGATCCCTTTTCAGTTCCAGGAGAGCACTGTCACAGGAGTCTCCATCCTCTTCGGAAGTTATGGTAGTTATATGTTTCATCTTTGGATTATACTTCTGAATCTTTTTACAACCACTGTCGGAACCGTTCCTACCCGAAACAAATCTAAAATCTCTGTACTTTCGAACGTCTTCTATTGTCTTGCCGAACATCGCGTTATTCATCAACTTATAGAAATTCTTTTCAAAATCTGTCTTTCCCTTTGTCCTCATTTCAGTGTTTAAAGGCAATATATTCTGCAAGACACGCCCTCTCATCGAAAGCAAGCACCCGATAAATCTTTTTTAATCTCATTCCCATCCGAAGATAGAATTCCAGCAACTTGTAGTGTAAGACGTATCTCTCTCTGTCCAACACACTTGTAATCAGTCGAGTGCCCTGCCTCGGAAATTCATAGTGATGCGGCGCTAATGGTAAATCCGAATGTTCTTTATGTAATTCGACCGGATATTCTAGATCTACTTCTAGAAAACTTGGTGGAAAGGTGGCGCCGGGTCCCCAATCAAATCCTGCTCCGTCATTCTGAGCATACCATTCTAACAATTCTTCCATCGTCATCCAATGAAGTCCGCCCGTAGGCATTGCCTGACTCATTGCCCAGCCGTAGAGATTGTTTGCATCGAGATATTTTATTTCGGTCACCGGCTTCTCTGGATCCCAGTTCCCGCCAGCTCCGTCAACGTAAGCAGGATGATTTGTCTGTAAGTAATGAATATTACACTGGCTGATACCGCCTCGAATTCCCCTCTGTACGAAATTCATCTGCTCAGCATCTTGAATGAGTCCAAATTTATTACCTGTGTAAAGTAACATAGCATCCCATGTCAAGCCGGGCGCCGACATGTAATGGGCCGGATCTAACTTGTACGCTTCTAAACATGTGTCGCGGAAATTTTCGAATATATTTGCAAGAAGGAGAACGTCCGTCTCACAATAGAATTCCATATAATCTTTAATCGTCTTACATCCCACTTCATCCCACACCTTCAATGCATGCTCATAATCAGATTCTGAAATCCCCTCTTCCGTCATTCGCTATAAAATTTGCCCCTCGGTGGTAGCTCCTCTTCTTCCAATCGCTCTGGAGAATCTAAATATTCATACGGAAAGAAACCTTTCGCTCTTTGAATGTCCGGGTACGAAAGTGGCACCGCCGCCCATCCGTGGTCCGGCACAGTCTTTGCCAACTTCGCGAGCGACCCAGACATCAACTGAGCACTATCCATAAACTTTATAGAAAAGAAACGTTTCTTTGGCTCCCTCTCCCCATCGACAACAATTGAGGCGTGAAAAATAAATGTTTTCGAGAGACCCATAATTCCACCATTGCCCGTCTTAGCTATGATTTTAGGCTCTGGTCCCCCTCCGGCGTCGATTTCATGTAATTCTTTCAAAATAAAAGAACCATCGTATCCCTTGAGGTTGTGAAAGTAGATAGGAATGGTTCTCGACGGACGGCACTTTTCACAATAAAAAGTCGTTCCGTCTTGGTATCCTGCCAGCTCTCCACATGCAATACAGACTGGATTGCCGTAATTAGAAGGATCTTTCATTGGTTTTATTTTCAAATAATACGATTTCGAATAATTCTCAGCCCGTTCTTTCATATCCTTCAGAAAGTCTGTAACACAGGAGAGCCCCGTGAATGTTCTTTTACCATAAACTTTTGGCCTCGTTCCGAAGGAACCCCACCGTTCCACCATAACATACGACAGACAAATTGGAATGTGTCGGCCAGTGCCCCGCTCAATAATTGCTTCAGTATCTGCGTAGACGACGTAGGGGCACACCACCTTCTTCCGATGTCCTTCAAATTGACATACTTCCTTAGGAAAAACTGGCTGGGCAGTGTCTGTTCCACAATAATTCTCATGTTCTTCCAACTCTCCTGTTGACGCAAATCCTTTTCCACAAACCGTACAAATACACTTCCGTCTGTGCACATTCTTACGATTTTTATTAGAATTAAGAAGGCGATTTTCCGCAGTAATTGGTACGAAGTGGGCCCTGCCGTCTTCGCCGACTATTAGTAAAATTTTCGCTGTCTGCACCGTTCCACCTTCCCCTATCGGAACGGTTCCGACAGGGGCACTATAAAACACAGTTATACCGGACGGATCGGGATCGGACTCGTAGATCTGAAATACTTTGAGTCTGATGCCTGGATTTTGCTGCTCGAAGCGCCTGAACACAGTCAGATCGGCGGGTGTAGGAAAGGGAATACCTTCCCAACAGTAATCGGCTATAAATGGAGAGTACGTATTCCAATTTTTTCTGGTATTACCAGCCTTCTTTTTACGAAACTCGGGGTCGGCTAACTTTAAACTTGCTACGACGGCATACTGGAAGCAGTCCTCGGCGCCTCTGAGTAGGACCAGATCGCTCACACATTTCTTATTTTTCAACCATTCCGGCAGTTGGGGGCCGGGGCCAGCCCCAAGTAGTAATTCTACCAGTCTTACTTTAAAATTAAGTATCTCCTCGAGAACTAGACCAGAGCCCTCAACAGCTTCAGCTTTATCAAGCCATTCTTTGTAGTCTTTTACTATTGTTCTTTCACTGCCGCCCCTCCCTTATCTTTTGTGTATATACCTCCCTTATAGTTAACATAGTGTGTACGATTTTGCACACTTTGATCTTTTGGATTTTGAATTTGACTTCCATTTCTGTAAAAACACGGTACATCTTTCTTTCTTTGGCCATACCTTCAATATCAATCTGCGCGATATCCTCGACTCGCTTGACTTCGGAGGAAAAATCTTTTTCTATAAATACACCTTGGAATGCCCTCCGTAAGCGCCGTTTTTTTATGCTGTAATGCACAGTAAGTCTCCTTGGAATAAACTGCGGCGGCACCTTCTCCCATTTCTTCACCAATTCTTCTCTAAGATCATTGAAATCTATCCATGGTTTTTTACCGAAGGGATTTTCTAGAGTAAAACCTTTACCTGAAGAATCTGTTAAATCTGTGTGAGTCATGGTATACAGATAATTCTGAGTGTCTAGCCCTCTATTTAAATCGAGGTCAAGTATATCAGCCAATTGGTTTATCTTATATTCATTCACGATTGGATCCATGTACTGTCCTATATATATCATAAAAAAAATTTTCTTAAAAGAAATATCTATTCTAATTCATCAAAATCCACTATAATATTTTTGTCAGCATTTATTTGTTTATATATCTCGCCTAATCTTTCTAAGTCGACTAGTTCTTCCGCATCTTGAATTTCTGGTTTATTAGGCGCAGCACAAAATAACCTCTCAACAGTGAAAGAAAGAGCACGTTTATTTAATCGCGGTTTAAATGCTAAGAATTCTATCTTACTACCTTTCCTGATATTACGAGGTACAATAGCAGGATTTTCTCGGACTGGCAATGGGCTCACTGCTTTAAAAGCACAGTCAATTTCTTGAACCATATCAATACATGTAGCGAAATCGTGAGCTCCTCTTTTAAACTGAAATTTAAAATACGCAACTGGCTGCGCCCCGCGCTTCTGATACACTTTAGATGGATTGTAAAATCCGCAGGAATTATTCTTGGAGTGAGCGGTCAGGCTTGCAGCATAACTTTTAGCAGTGCTTGCATCGAAACTTTCACCTAGGGTACGGAATATTATTAAATCAGTAAACTTTTGAAGACTCGGTTGCCAACGGACACACACCCCATCACATGTAGCTGGATCTTTAGAACCATATTTAGGTCCGATGTTGAAAACTACTTCTAGCTCACTGTCTACGTATATGAAAGGATCTACATATTCACCAAATACTAATTTGCCTCCATCATCAATTTTGATGTTTTCTCCGGTTTCAAGTATTTTTATTGCATCTGAAATAGAAAGGATTGTCATTGTATTATCGTATATATCTTAATAAAAATAATTTAAAAAATTTTTTCTATGATATAGTATCCCCAAAATGTCATACATATTCATAAATGGACCAATTGGAAGTGGTAAGAGTTACGATGCAGTAAATTTGGCGGAGACTCACGTACCAGAATTTGACACTAGTTTTTCCAGCAACATTGCCGACTTTTATAATGGGCGCCACGTTTCGATTGCCGATTTTCAGAACCAGTTTATAGAACATACTCTTAGTTTACAATGTCAGGCTGGGCTCCCTTCGGAACGCTACATTATTTGTGACTCTTCCATAATTCAACATCTAACTTTTTCTCGAATCCGGGGCGTGGCAGCGGAAGAAAAAAAGATTGTTTCTAGAGCATTTGACCATTTACATAGTTCATTATCATATTCAAAGATATGCCTTGGGATTATTGCAGGCGGAATGTGTTGACTCGAGCCAGGTCGTACGAAATAGCTGCCTTAGAAGAACTAGAAGAGATTCACAACAAGTTCAAACAGACTTTCTTAGAATTTGCCACGACTACAGACTTCCATGTTTGGTAATTCAGAACGCTCTTACGCCTGAAGTTCTCAAGAATATACTTAATCCAACGATTGATACAGAGACAGTCGGGCCAGTAGATTTTGCACAAGCTTTTGACTTTGGAATTGCATGGAGCGGCGGCAGCCAAGGATTTTTAATAGACGGTTTCAGCAAGGAGGAACTTGAAAAAGCGTACTTCCCACCTAATCAAGAACAACTAGAACAACCTAGAGTCTCACTCAAGAACATACACAAACTTCTTAACGCTTGTGAATCTGTGCACGCTTATAATGCTCCGTTTGACCTACGAGCACTTGACATTATGAAAAGGGGGGACTTTGAAGTTACTTGTCTATGGCTCATGTCAGTTGTGTACATTATACTTCAACCAGAACTTATAGATAAAGCTGAAAAAGGGGGACTCGAGAGAACAGCTCATAATAACATGAGAAGTCGTTTTGAAGATCTTGCAAACTTAATATGTTCAGGAACTGAGATACCACCTCATCCACATACTGCCGAAAAAGATGCAGTAAGTGAACATTACTTACGACAGTACATGATAAATACTTGGCCAGGTGGTTGGAAGCGAGGTGGTAAACTGACACTTTCGGCTTTCAAGAAATTAAGACTTTTTCCATGGTACTTATTGAATAACTTTCGTAAATACTTACGTTAGTACTTACGTAGTACTTACGTTAGTACTTGACAAGTACCAGCACAGGAACGTTACGTAGTTCTAATAACATTTTCCTCTGGCTCCCAACTATTGAAACTTTCTGGATAACCGCGCCATTTTATCAGATAATATTTCTTTCCTCTAATTTTTTTCGTCTTCAAAATTCGTTCTACTCTGTACAGCTCGTCGGCTCCCCGTTCCGAAAGGGCGCTCTGAAGTTCATCAGAATAGAAAGTGCCGAGTATTTCCTCTCCATTCAGATCTTTTATCTTGTAAACTGGTGGCGTTCCCAAGCCAGCTGCGTACACCACTTTTGAAACCACGAAAATCTCCTCTGTCCAATTTGGTAAATATCCTTTCTTAAAAGTGGTCTTGTATTTTGTAATTCGAACCCGTTCTCCCGGCTTGAATTCAGGGTTAACTCCCCCGGCTGCCAACTCAGGACCGAATAGTGTATAAAATGCCTGCCAATCGTTCTCCTCTGTTACGTCCCTGGGTTTCATTTTGATACTTCCGTGAACGGTGTTATTGTAATTCTCAAGAAGTTCTGGTAGAATGGGGAGCCAGGAACGTGTCTGTCTGTATGTAAAGTATTTCCACATCATCGTCTTAAGGGTCCGATTAAAACGTTCAACAACACTAGCTTTTTTGTCACTGTAGGTGTGAAACCAGTGAATTCCCACCTCCTCCAACCACCCCTGCATTTTTCGATTAGTAAATTCCCGCCCCTCATCTGTCTGAAGTTTGTCGGGCCTTCTCCCGGATTTCTTAATCACGTCTTGTAGCGCCTGTAACGTATCATCAGCCGTTTTTGACTGTATAGGCCTGGCCCATGCGTATTTGCTTAGCACATCGATTACTGTTAGCATGTATCGAATGTTACGATTCTCTTTTGCGAACGGGGGAGGGAATTCCACGAGATCCGCTTGCCATTGAGAGTCTATCGATGTTACGAAAACGCGCCGGCCCGTAGCATGAGTACGAGGTACCGGTTTATGTAGATTATAAGTTAGCTGAGTTTTTAACCAGTCCTGTACCTCTTTCTTAGTAACGTGGAGTCCGCTGGCGCGTGCTGCGTCATATAATTTTTGTACACCTCCAAAACCAGTTTTCGGGTTGTAATATAATTCTCTAAGAGTACCTTCGGCTTCAGCTTCCATAATTGCTATATTATACGAAAAATTTTATGTCGTACGGATGCTGAAAATTAAATACTAGTTTACTGAATTTTATCCTTTTCAATTGCTTGATTAGGCCCACGGCTTCCCGTTCTGTCATCTCCATTCCATGTTCTTTTATAATAGTTTTGTTGTCTTCCTTGTTCGGTGCGTAAATTAGTACTAACATCTTTATGTTTTCCCTGAATGTTTACTAATACTAGTATATTGCTGAGTCAGAACCCAGACAGATAGTCCGTAGTGTCTTGCGCTGAAACCAAGTTGGACTAAAATGTCACTGCGCTTCTTCATATCTTTGGACGAGGCGCAGTCGTCGAGTACTATTAAAGTGTTCGTGCCGGCCCATTCGTCCCTTACGTAGGTTAATGTATCATCCGCTGCATCGAGTCCGACTGGAAACACAAACACATTATCATCTTCGAAAATGAATCTTCTATTATACGTTTTATTAATCATGAATGTCGGGCAAATGAAAACTATATATTCGAATTTCCTTAAGTACGGACCGGTGGGGAGGTCCAACATAAATTCTGTTTTGCCAGAATCTGTCGGTCCATTTATAATCATGTTGAATGGCGGGGTAGCGTATATTGACATTTCCTCTGGATCTATATATTGTAAATAAATGTAATGAATATTGCTAAAGATAACAAACCAATTTTGCCGAATTCGTGAATAGGGTCTGCGCCGAGTGTTGCAGATGCTGCCCGTTCCGGGGAGGGGAGGCCCCCCCGAGTCGTGTCATTGTGAGGTGACTCTCCGGGCTCGTCTTGCCACTTCACAAGATCCTCCCCTCCTTCCATCTCATGTACAGCACTTTCTCGAACTTCCGTGTTTATATCACCGTTCACCCCGAAGGTCATAGATTCTGTTGCATATTGCAATTCATTATTATAACCCGAGATTGCCGGGCCCGAAAGGATGACCATCTCAGACGGTAAGAGAAGTAAATTGGGTGAAACTGCCATATCAAGTTTTACACCAGTATTCATTATTGTGTCTTGATATCGCCGATAACTGATTACTTTGTCGGTATTGCGAATTTCATCTTCGAGGAGAACGCCGAATTCTTTTCGGACTTGCTGTGCACTGCCAGTATCGCCCACTATGGTACTTCGAATATTAGCTTGTGCACCGAGTATGCAATATACGTAGGCTTCAAGGCTTTCATTGAGGCGGGCTAGGCCAGCCTTTGTTAGTCCCGAGTCTCCCTTCAGAGGAATGAAACTATTATATTGTCCCTCCGATCCATCATTTCGGAAGAAATAATAGTGTGGTCTGTCTTTGTCGGGCAGTACATGTTTTTTCTTTCCAAAAATGGTATGTGTATAGAAAACGCCTCCGTCGGCAGAGAGGAAAAAGTCATGACCGTTGTATATCGCTTTTGGCTGTCTAACGGGCCCACGATTAGTATAATATTCATAACCATAACCAAGACCCTTATTTTGACCTTTTCGATAACGAAAGTCGGACTTCGTTGGACTTCCAAATTCTGTACATAGAAGTTCATATTTGACGAGATTGTACGGATTGTCGCCCGCTTTGAAGGTGGGGGTATCGTCTGGAAGTGCAACGCCCATTTCGTGAAGGATCCTACGTATTGTAAAGTATACATGGAAACGGCAGAATGATCGTATTTGGGGCGGAAATTTCCCTTCGGAACCAAAGAGATGGGCGAATGATATACCACAACCAGTAGTGCTGCACCATACGGCGAAATTTAATTGCTGGTCCCAGTATTTCATGTTTGGTCCGCCAAGCCAGACATTACTTTCTTTAGCTGATCGATGAGTGATTACGTTATCTTTAAATATATCCCGTGGATGAAAAGTAAATTTTTCTGTCGGCGTTACATATATTTCTAAGTCCATGAGAATAGGTTTTATTCCTCCATCCGGTTTGGAAGGAATATCAGCATGCTGTACTGTTGGTATGCTCGTCTTATTCAATTGAAAAGCAACTGGGAATAGGTCTGTACTCATTATTTGTGTTTCTATATACATATAGATTTAAATGGAGGAGAATTTTCCGGAATCCCTGTCGGAATCGTACTAACATTCCAGACCATGTTAATATTATATTTCGGATTCAGGTTTAAACGAATTTTTATTTTTTACTAAGAATAGATAACATACTGCAAACAATGGAGAATTTAATAAAGTCATCGGCAGCGGCAAATACGACAGCGCCCTATCGGAACGGTTCCGAAGGGCCAACCACAGCGTCGGACAATAATCGATCCATAATAGAGACGAAACGTGAAAAAATACTCTGTGTCATCGCAAGTGGTCAAAGTAAGTTATTTTTTGGTAAGGAGATTTCAGTTGCTGACGTAGAAAAATGGAAAGATGAAACGGTGGATAAAGCCTTCAAAATGTACGAAGCGAAATACAGTTCTCTTATAAGTGATACCATCACTCAAAGTTTCATAGATCTAGGAGCCCGTGCAATCAGTCAGGTAGTTCCAATCGATGATCGAGATAACTATGCCACTGATCTTAAAAAGGATTTTATTCTGAACAGTGAAATAAAACGATTATCAGGACGGATAGCCTACACGTGGGGGCCCGTGATTGCTCTAATTTCCACTGGTTTAATTACGGGTAAACATTTAAATTTTAAAAAAATCGGGTTTAATATAGTACCCGAAATAAATGGATTCAACTTCGCAAACGGTTCCGACTCAGCAAACGACTCCGTCAGAAGCCCCGCCGACGGAGCCCACACCGCAAACGACTCCGTCAGGGACGACCTTACCTACGCCACAGCGCAACATAGAGAAAGTGACGTTACCGCCGAAGCATCCAGGGAGAGTTGCTGCGGGCAAGAAATTAGCGGAATGGAACAGGAAAAACAAGGAGAAGAACTAAAAGCAATGACTAATGATAGCGATGCGGTAGCGACTGAAGCAGACCTACCGCCTATAATGAAAGAACAGTGTGATAGCTCACGCGATAGCTGGTATAATAAATGTTATCTTGTTTTAGGAATTGTGGGAGTTTCATTGACTGCATTAGGGCTATATTGGGGGCGTGCTCGTCATATTTGTCCAGATCGGAAAGATGAACCAAATCAGAAAGCGAAAAAAACAGAGCCCGTAGCGGCTCCCTCCGGAACAGTTCCGAGGGGAGGGGAGGGGGGACCCAGATCCTCTACATTGTATGAGATGGATTAACTCCGTAATTATTTTATTTTTTATTTTATATACTAGTCAGCAATCATGGATACTAAAACAGTTGTAAACACAATGTACGATGGTATTGTAATCGCAGGACTTGCGATGGGATATCTTATGATCTCCAGCAAATTTCTGAAAATAGAGGTTGGCGATCCAAGTCGACCAAATTTAACTCGCTTGGCAAAATTAGGCGGTGCTACTGCTGCCGCGGTTGCGACCAAAGATCTCCTTGAACAGAAAAATATTATTCCTGCAGAACCTTATACTTTGTAATATATATCAACATACAGTTAGCTATGGCTTCAGCTATAGGAATGACAGTTCTCGGTGCTGTATTAAATGCAACGGCATTCACAGGAGGAAATATTATCGGACAAAAGCTTTCCGGTAATGGTGAGGCTCTTATTGAAGAGAAGGTCCGACATGATAAAGCATTAGAAAAATTTGAACATGATCGCAACGTCTGGTCAGAAAAAAGATTACTCCAGGCTGACTGGGAAAGAGAAAATCAAGCAAAGGATGCACATGCTGCGGCAGAGTTAAGAGATACAGATGCAGAAATCCTAGAAGAAGCAGAAGCGGTGCAAAGCAACTCTACGTCAAGTCCAGTTCAATTCTCAGATTATTATCAGCCCAGTCCTGAGCAAAAGAAATATGAAATGATTTATATTGCTGGAGGATTGGTCGTGGGATGGTTTATCTTCCGGTAGACCCCCCTTCCGGAACGCACCGGTAGGCGGAACGACTACAATAATTCAATACAAAAGCTAGTTGGCCAGTTATTGAAATCGATCATGTTTCCATCCTGATCTGTTATCCAAATACGCATTGAACTCATATGGTCTCCCCCTTTTCTCAATGGCATGGAAATTGAGCCCCAGTTTTTAAAATTATAGGTGACCTTTTCACCTATTTCTTTTGTATCCTGAATGGGAAGTGTTTTTAAAGAGTCTGATACTACTCCCTGTATGTATTCGTCAGAGCCCAAGCCAACATAACTTCCAGTAAAATCAACAACATCTGAATGAACTATATATTCAGTGACTGTTAAGAAATCCGCTCGCTTTGGACTCATAGTACTTTTTATCACAGGGTTGTTCTCAGGTTTATCTGAAAAGCCGACGATGTTGGCGAGCTACCTGTGGCATTGAAATAGACTTTAATATCTTTAGCCAAAGTTAGAAGAACGTGGCCTGTCGGCAGATGTTTTTCAAAATTAATTTTTTGCTTCAACCCGATTGCTTTGTTTAACGTATCGATATTGTAGTTACCTGGACGTATTGATTTAGTCTTCTTCGGTTGGTCACCTTCTTGGTATTTTAGTACATTATTCGTCGATGTTATGTTATGCCATGAATTGTACAGTCCACACTCTAGCAGCCTTATCTTCGTAAACTGTGATATGTCAATGCAAGGGTTAAAATACATAGTAACCGGTTTGCCTGTTTTGCTTACAATCTTAATGATCATCGTTGTATGTTGTATATTATTACAAGGTATTATTTATTTTTCACTGTATATAGGTTAATTATGTCTGGTCCAAGTAACTCCGGTCTAGGTACAATTCGTGTACAAAATCTCGAGCTCGAAGATCTGAGTGATGTTAAAGTTAACAATAATACTAAGATAGCTACTAATCATAATAAGGATTACGTTCTTCGTTATAAAGACCGCGAAAAATATTTCGTTTTAGCCAATGCCGCGGCGCCACCCCACGAACATGCTGTAGAATTTTCCGAACTTAAAGACATTGATGAAACTGTAATTGACGCCACAAAGGCTTCGAATGATTCTACTCCTTTTGCTCTGACATGGGATTCGGCTAGTCAGAATTCATGCCTTATAATGTGCCGCGTAACATCTTAGATATATTGGGTAGTGAAATTGCAGGAGGTGTTGCTGAACCACCAGGAACTCCGAATGTGATTTATTTTGATAGCAATGTAAACAATACAAGTTGCTAGATTTTCGTAGTTGGCTTACTCCTACGAATCCATACATTGCACTTCTTGGTATACCGATTCACCTTAAAATTAGTCCTCTTAATACAATAATGAAGGCAGATAATACACTAAGAAGGTGGATAAACGAGGGGGAGAATTATTGCTCGTATACAGCTAGCGGAGTTCCAGTAAGATTATTTTGGGACACAACTTTAAAGAAACTGGGTCTTAAAAGTGTCGGTGATGAGGCAGCTGTTCTCACTTTACAGACAGTAAATCAACAGATGACTGATAATATGAAAATACTTCAACATGGTACAGTTCTCATTAGATGTGTAAAGTTAGCTACTGGAGATGAATTTGACGATTTGGTTGGATATTATGCTATGAAAACAGATAACAGAACAACTTGTGATATTATCATAAGTATTGATAAAGATCACAATGAAATGAGTATTGAATGTTTTGTTGGTGGGAATAGAGTAGAGAACGACTTAGGAACTACATTTGTACGTAAAGATAAAAGAGTGAACACTTTAGATATCAGTACCATTCATCTGAAACGACTCATTTTGTTTGAAGTAATGGTCTTTCGTCATATTTTAAGTTCAGAGGAAATTACTAAAATTTTATCTATCGGGTGAACAAGTTAACTAGAGTCATTCAGAAAAAATTCCACAGAAACCTATCGGAATTTCTGAAAACTGTAGAGTTTCAGACCTCTGAAACCACGTGACAAGTTGCTAAGTAACTGAAGTCCCTACTGGAAAAGTTATTGCGAAAGACTCTTCTAGAAAAGAGGGTTGCGCAACATCCCTATGGTTCCGGTAGGGATTAAAATCTCGCTCCGATAGGACATAGTAAATTCACACAACCAGAAAACGAGTATATACTTACATCCAGAAGACAAAAATCAGCACTGGAACCCCCCTTAAGGAGCTGTACAGAGCTGCAGCACAGTCAGAATCTATCTAGCAAATGATCCGAGAATAGAATGTCGTTCCGTTTTGATAGTGGGTGAGTCATAGCTACTGTATTGCGCAAGTCCAGGACCTGACTCAGCAGGGAATTTCCCCGCTTAGTTCAGGACAATGCACTGCTGCGCGTGAGTTCACATATAGGTCAGGGTCACACTTTAGTTACATGGATGGTTAAATTTTCCTTCGCTCCATGTAGATAAATGAATAAAATGGGCGTAAAATTCTTGTTTTATCCTGGAGGTCAATAAAAATATACTACTTATATAGCACCTAACATTTTTGAGAACTTTGCAAAATATGAAAATCCAATTATCCAAAATTAGTTCCACTCGTGTTATGGGTATGCCAGCCTCTCCTATTCCGTCATTAAACATGGTTAACCGACATTAATGATGTGTACGTTTATTGAGTACAATCGCATTTGAACCGTGGACATAGAAATGACCCGAACGTCTAAGGGTGTAATCTTAAGGTTTGTAATCGTTCCGATTTAAACAATCCAGAGTGCATATCCCAGTGTATGGGCGCCACACTACGCCCTCTAGTGTTCGAATACCTCTCAACCAGCTGCATTGATCGAATTTCAAGTGGCAAAGGTTTGATCTTAGGAAGCCGTCATTATTTACAGCTTGGGGTAGTAGGAATATGACAGGGGTCACTAAAAATTTGAAAGCTACAAGGGGGTTTCTCAAACTATGGAGAGAAAGAAGGGGGTTACTCAATTAATGCAATGCAAAATGAATTGAAACACCTCTCAGATTGCATCATTTCACAAATCATTTTTTTCAAAATTTGCGATGCGACGGGGACCCTCTCTCGTGCTCTCCCACTTGGAGTGTTCTAACAGTTTTACGTAGTAAAAATACAAATTGAAAACACTTGTCAGATTGCACAAGACTGCGCCATTAAAATTTTCCACGCAAGAGAGGGGACAACCCCCCTCTGATACTTTCCCCATCAGCCTCCCGCGTGTTCTCCCCCCTGCCATGATACTTATCCAAAGCAAATAATACGATATGGTTGGACACTGGTTATAACGTCAGCTTTTATATGTTCATTTTGTTGCAATTTTGAATTTCATTTTGTTGGTTTCACCCTCTTCAACCATCATGAGATAACCGATGATAATCTAGCAGGGTACACCAGGATTTGAAAGATCTTTACTTTTACTGTATTTTTTTTGTAAATTGTACAAATACAAGTATTGATATTTTACTTTTCTAAGTGGGGGGCAGTCAAAATTTCTTTGTTAGAGAGGGGGGTTACTCAAAATCATCATGGTTGGCAGGGGGGTTACTCAAATTTTCAGAGTTTACGATGAAATTTCTTCGACCCCTCCCCAGGCCGTAAATAATGACGGCTTCCTTAAGAACACGCAATGGATTGCAAACTTCATGAATAGTAACTGATTTTTTAAGTGGTGGCAAAACTCACTAAGATCAAAACAAACATTTTAAAGTACCGCCTTCGAGCCGTCCAAAGGCCAGGCCAAATTCAACTGCACAGTGTTGTCTTCATAAGCAACATCCAACTCGCTTAGTGATTGATATGTAAACAGAGATGCCACGATTTATCGATTTATAGGACCAATGGAACTCCTCGAAGAGACTGGAATAATGGAAATAAAATTAGAAACAATATTAGGGAACAAAGGGAAAATGAAAGTGCCGAGTACTTATCATTTTTCAATAAAGAGACCAGGTCACAAAAAATATGGATTGGCATGAGAATAAAAACACTGCCATAGATGTGATTAGGAATATGATTGTGTTGCACTTCGCTTGTCACATATACAAGGAACAGTGTTTTTAATCACTCGAAAATACTTGGCTCGTGGGCTATTGACTGCCCTTTTACACATTGTCACAAATTTTGGTAGTATTTTCCAGTTTTGAAAGTAACAGAACGTTGTAAATACATATGAATCAGTTCGTTTTTATGTTGAAGACAAACTTAATATGTAGGGAAAAAGATAAACATTTTAAAGTATTGCCTACGAGCTATCCGAATGTTAGGCAAAGTACATTCCACAGCGCAGTGCTGTGTTCAAAGGAATATCCGGTTCGCGGAGATTAACTGATACCTGGTATGTAAACATAGATGTCACGACAATGTACGACAGTGTACAAAATGCAGAGGTCGAAAATTTTGTACCCCAGTCGTGATAAATTCAGGAATCTGACAAGATAAAAGTACAATGGGTTATCATGGAGTCACGGCAAAGATACCGCGGACCCTCTGACTGCTGTCAGGGAGATTTCTCAAAATGTCAGGACAGCCTCAAGCTTTTCGCTTCTTACTTGAATGTTGACTGATGTGAAATAAAATGTGAAATTAAGGAGTAATAGGACAAATAAGGAAGTTGCAGTGCAAATTATTATACGAACCGGTAATTATTGAGGAATGTCATGTATAGATTATCATAGAAGTGATAGGGAGGTGGCTGGATTGCATTATTTTCTGGCATATTTTCGACTGGAACGTAGTAAACTGGCCGACTTTATCTTAACAACTAATGCACGCACTGATTTGAATTCCTCTCGTATTTCAACTATGTCGATGAGATCAGTTGTGTGGTTGTTCACAAACTGTAATCCTTGTTAATTAAAGTTCAACACGATGATGGACTGGGCCTAGATAAGATTACAGAATGCAGCAGTTGACACCACTCAGTTGCACAGATGACACAGGATTGTACAAACACCTGACGTTGATTGTTTACGGTGAGTATTGGGGAAATAATTTCTTTCCAAATCATACAATCAATTGAATAATCTATTCGACTTCAAATTTTGTCTGCAAGGTGATCGCATGGCATTGAAAAAACTGCAAGTGAATTATTCAATACGGTGCAAACTCGAATTCCTCAAGTCAACAGTACTGTCAGTAGTACGGAATTAAGGTGACATTCTGTCCAACTACCGTTAAGCAAGTTTTATTCTACACCTCAATAAGCAAGGCCAAAGTTTGCGTTTCAGCGTTGCATGTAGGTTTATTGTCATTGCTACGTTTATCCACAGGTGTCCGGACCTGTGCGTTTATCTGTCGTTTTGTCTACTGGCATTATTGTCTTTCTGTCCGTGCTTTATCTTGAAGTCCGAATATCAGCATGTCTGTATGTCTGTCTCTCTCTCTGTCATACTTCTGACCTCCAATAATTTGGCCGACAGTCGCGTATATCATTTTGTCTCCATTTTCGTGTCTTCATGTCTGTCCTCAGCGACTGTCGGTCGCAGACGTTTTGTCTTATTCAAGTGCAACCTAATTAAAAAATCAACTGTGAAATTATTGAAGAAATTTGACTTATGTCTGCACGATATTTCGTAAAGTAATCATAACTTTGACTTTGGTCATAAGTCAAAGATCATTTAGTAGCCGGAAATCAAAGTCATAGGTCTCTGGTCCATAAAATTGGAAAATGGAAATAAGGCAAGTTATTGTAAATCTGTGGTGCAGTATTTTTCACTTACAAACTCGCTTTCTCCGACTAGAAATGGCCAATTGCTAGCTTACTTTATTCTAAATCACATATATTGTAGTAATTGTCTGACAAAAAGGGCACGTAGATGCATAACCACTTTCCATTATCTCATTTATTATTGCGAAGATTATCAAGAGAATATACTCACGTTTCGCCAAGTCATTGTTGAATTGCGGTAAGTGCTATGCAGTGTATGTGTTCCCACATTATACATTCGATTGCTTTTCCATTAATGTATTTTATTGTTTTGCTTTTCCATCAGCGACTTCGTAACGTGATCAATCGACCTTTCGAAAGTACACAGCCTAACATCATAGGAAGTGATCGACCGTTTCATTATTAGGAAAAAACGCCATAATCGAAGCAAAATGAAATCATTTGGAAACTTTCCCTACATACCAACCGGAGTAATCGGAATTCTTCAAACAATCTCTGGTGCCTTTATTGGGTCATGTGGTATTGCCGGCATTGTACTGTACTGCAGCGGTAGTTTTTCTGTGCTTGACCTGGTGTTTGGATGGATTGTACGTATGTTAATTCTTTCAGTTGTTTTATTCTTATGTATACTACGGCGAGCAACATATGTACTTTGGTGGCTGCAAACGAATAAGTATCCGACATTATCATTAAAGAGCCTGTAAAGGAGCCTTCAGTAATTACAGGTAGAGGTGGGCCAGGGGAATTGGGGGGAGAGTCACTTTTTGGAAAACATTTCAAGAAGAAGGGTCACTTTTTATAAACCTGTCTTGGGGGAGGGTCACTTTTGACAGAAGCTGATTTTATAGCCGAAACTTTGATTGTCCATGTAATATTTCCTGAATAGGAAATCACCAACAAAGTACTACACATTATAGACCGCCATGCATAGTGAATTGACATTTCGTTGAAATTCCAAAATCAAATTTCTTGCACAACCATAGACTTGTAACCACTCAAGTCTAATCAAGAACAATAATCTAAATAATCAAGCACACATAAATGCACAGATTTATCTAATTTTGTGCTGAAAAAAAATCATTTATAGTTTCATCATAGACCGCTATGCATAGTGAATCAACATTTCAGTGAAATTTGAAAATCAAATTTCTTGCATAACCATGCACTTGTTATTACTCTAGTCTAATCAAGAACAATACTGTGAATAATCAAGCATACATAAATGCACAGATTTATCTAATTTTGTAATATAAAAAAATCATTCATAGTTTCATCATAGACCGCTATGCATAGTGAATCAAAATTTCAGTGAAATTCCAAAATCAAATTTCTTGCACAACCATGGAATTGTAACCACTCTAGTCTAATCAAGAACATTAATATCAATAATCAAGAGTGCACAGATTTACCTATTTTTATATTGGAAAAAACTATTCATAATTTCATCATAGACACCATGGATAGTGAACCAACTTTTTAGATGAAATCAATCTTTTGTACACAAATGCACATTTTACTTACCTATTCAAGCAAAGTACATTTAAATACATTATCAAACATATATAATATACAGATATAGCATGTTTTGTGGGGGTAAATTGTCAATAATTTGCCTGATAGATTCCATGTAATATGATTTGATATTTTTGGATTAAGCACCTAAATCAGCCACATCTTGCCTTCTTATATTTGCACAAAATATGGTGACCCTCCCTCAAATGTATGAAATACCATATCTCTTCAAAAATTCTTGCGTGATAAATTGCTACTGTCCCTCCAAAAATACCAGCCCTCCCCTCTGTAATTTGTCCCTAACTTAACAATCGAACCAATTGTTATGTAAATTAGCTGATACTGTTTTAGTTATTCCTTGGGAGAATACCGCAGTGGTTGGGGGAGGGTCAAGTTTTAGAATGTCGGACAAGGGGGAGGGTCACATTTTAGACAGGATGATAGGGGGAGGGTCACATTTTACGGTACAGGTGTGCGCGAAATTCCCCCGGCCCAACCCCCCTGTAATTACTGAAGGCTCCCTAATGCTAACTTTTCATGATTTTCTTCACCATTTTTGTTTTTAATGTCAACAATAATTTCTTATTCTACTCCTTAGCGCATGTTGATATACACAGTATTCAGCTTGTGAAGTCAGCCTTTAAATTTGTAATTGCTTTGTGATTGTTTACGAGTGAATTCTGGTCCGGATAAGAATTCAAATGTAAACAATCACAGTGCATTTTACACAGACACTGTATTGATAAGTTGAATAATGGGTGTTCCGACAATCTTTGGGAATAGAAAAAAAACTTACCATTGACATACAAAAGAAAAATAATAAATAATCATCAAAGTTAGCATTACTTGTATCTAACTGTATTAACTTTCTTTAGCGAGAGAATGTTTATGACTATGATATATAACTGCATCATAGGAGAGGCAACCTTTGTACAATGACGATTTGGTCTACTTCTTTGCTATCTTGTCTTCCTGTTTTGACGGCGTTAATCGCGGTGGAACTTTGGTCGACAAGTAAACTATGTTTTTCAGAATATTGTTGTGACGACATCCATTTTACATTTAGATAAAGTCGTATTCATTACCTTTTAAGACAAACAGGATTTGTGATTCTAACTGTCTGTTGACAATGTACTCACAGAAACCTACCGATAGCATTGAGGTCAAAACATCTTCTCTTTCAGATTTTATTGACGGGGTCCTTAGGCTGTTTGTCGGCCACAAGAAATAGCAGAGGATATGTGAGTTACACGTGATATTACATTTAAAGTACTTGTAAAGATTAGTGTGATAAAAAGCGAAAAACAGAGTTTTGAGCATTGACCTTGAGGTCAAAGGGTAAGATATCCACTAGCTAACATGAACAAAATCGATGTTGATCATACCGTTATTAGTTGCTGATCGTTACATTTTCCTTCGTTGTATAACCTTTTTTGGGACGGCATTTCTTCATTATCAGAATCATGTTACAAGGCTCAAACATAATGCTAGTTTTGTAACATTTTCGTTGCACATTTTGTCGTAATTATATACCATATAACATGCAAATACTACTGCAAATATACCATTTCCGGTAATTCTATCAAGCACAGCAACTATAATAGAGGATATTTTCTGCATCATTAGTGCAGATACCAATAAACAAGATGACCCATTGCTTAGCATATAAAGTCAAAGGAGAATTGCATATTCGACTGTCTCTCAGAAGTTACATAAGACTTCAATATTTCTCTGAAAACTTACCGTGAAGGAATAGGTAGTGCAATTTTGTGTCCAGTATCCAGGGATTCGCTTTAATAAATTTACAGTCAAGTAAATGTACATGCACATTCATTATGACACCAGATAAACAACAAATATTTCACAAGGAGTTTAATATGCATTGTTGACCGTCTTGCAAACAATATGACATTTTAACCCTTTGAGTGCCAAAGTCAATTTTGTTACCGTTATAAAATACGGCCAGGTCATTTTTTCCAGATTTGACGAAATTTTGCAATACGCTTTACCCAATGGGATGCTAAGTCTATTTGGTCCAAAATTATAAAAAATACAGAAAGATTCACGCAAAGGAGTAATATTCAAATCACATGCATTACTTGTAACGTGTACCAGACCATATTCGTAAACTTATATTTTTTTTCAGGTCAAAGCTTCACAGGTCCTATCTATAATTTGTACAGTTTTTTGTTGTCCAATACTACTGATCATGAAATGGCTAGTCTTTTATCAGGTATGTATAACGATCTTTTGCATCTGTTTTCAGACATTTGTACAGTTCTTATTGTTCATACTTCTGATCATGAAGTAGGTATTCTTTACCACTTAATTATAACAATCTTTTATATCTTTCTATTGATAACCTTTTAGACCCTTTCAAACGTAATATGAAAAGTCCAAAATTTAGATCGGCTGTCTCGATCTTTGACTAGAATGAGAACCCATAATTTGTACAAGGAAGATTACGTTTTTTAGCTTCGCGACAGTGTGGTTACAATTTCGGACAATTTTGTTCAAGCTATTCTACCAGAACAACTATGGCTATGCATCAGATTGCCTTAAATTTGTTGTGCATTGGCTTGAGGTAAAATAGTAACTCTGCAATAGAAAGTATTTGTTACAAGGGCATTTTCTAAGTTGTAAGGAGGCTGTTCGACGACGATCAGAATCAAGCTGTTGATCACTGATGGTATCGGTGACATGGGGCCTTAGTTAGTGACCACTACCTATCTGACTTACAGATTGATATATGGCGGGTGCCACATGTGGGGCAGGATGCGCTTACTATTTTCGAAACACCTGACATCACTTCTTGGTCTTTTGGCCAGAGGTCCATATATCTTTCTTTCATGAATTTGACTTTGTTTGTATACCGTCTATTTGCTGTCTGTTCTGTGCTGCTTTGTGTCTGTGTTTACAACTATTGTCTTACAAATTCTGACCTAGTGTTATTGGATAATGGATTGGTATGATTGCGATTATTCTGTTAAGGACTGGTATAGAATGCGCCTCAGGTCAGATATTCGGATACTCAATTTTGTTTTTCAATTCTTTTCTGATCTACACTTGTTGAGGCTTATCTTGAACCCACTGATTAAGAAAAAGCTTTACCATCTTAGGTGTTTGAAAATCATAAATTTTATTTTTCTCCATGGAGTTAACACAGGAATTAAGGTCATTTTGCCTTTCAAAAATCAGTAAATCTTGATTAATTTTTCTGTAGTCCCGAAATTTGCTTGGTGACCCTGATTTTCATTCTTAAAAGTGGAGAGCTTGAAGATTCCTTAATTGAGAACATTTTAAGCGGAAGTTTAAGTCCTTTGCTTTCAAAGCGCATACCACCTTAATAAGTCTGAAATATTTGCACAATGGCATGCCAATAAACTTTTCACTGCGCAGATTCTGTATGATAAGCACGCAAAATCCAGCGATCGGTTGGCATAAGTCCCGTCAGTAACGACTGTTATGAAAAATAGTGGTTATCAGCTTTTCGACTAATGAAAAAGAGATCGCTAGCTCATCCAGCCCGCTGATACACGGAAACAGTCGCACCGTCTGTCAAGAAACCACATGCCAAATTTTCTTTTGGCGAGAATAGTTCGACCCTTTTCTGCTCTAATGTGTTAGCGACACCTATGTCTTTGATTATTCACCACATTGTAACGTTTAAAGTTTGGGCTTTACCTAAATCTTAAAATGTTCGATGGAGCATTTACGCCAATTCTCTTTTGACTTTTACAGTACCATGAACGTCGATGCAGGACTATAAATATTCTCGTGATAAGTGCGTTATTTGTGTCGTTTTTTCTGGGATTCATCAATTCAGTCCTTTGTTGTTCCATATGGAATCCCGGAAATCGGGTAAATATACCATTTTTTTATCTTTGTGGTGGATTGAACGATCGATGTTTTATTGATAAATAAGATAAATATTGTCGTCAAACGAATCATAATTCTGCGGCTTGTTCTTTGCAATACCTTCAAATGGCCATTACGCTAATTTTGGAGATTTTTTCATTATTTTATTTTGCTTGTCAATTGCAAGTTCTTATTCTACTTCAAAAATGCTGAAACACACCCTTTAGCTTGTCAAAATATAGCGTCTATATTTGTTAATGCAATGTTATTGTTTACACTTGAATTCTAGTCCGGACCTAGATGTCCTTGTCAACAATAACAACACAATTTACACAGGTACAGGCTGAGTTGAAAAGATGAATGATGTGTATATCAACATGTTTTAGGGAGTAGAGCAAGAAATAAGAAGACATAACAAACGAAAATAGCGAAAAAACAATCAAGAAACGTTTGCTCTAATGGCCCTTTAATGTTATAACCTTTGTGAAGAACTGCTATAAAACGATCGATGTTTTATTGATAAATAACTACACATAAACGTTGTCGTCGAAGGACTCATCCTACTGTGATTATGATTTGCAATACAAGGACCAGAAATGCTAGCTTTTGGTAATGTTTTCATTATTTTTATTTCTATGTCAATTGCAAGTTCTTATTCTACTTCAAAAAAATGCTGAAACACAATATTTAGCTTGTCAAAATAGAGTAGATTTGTAAATGTACTTCATCTGACTTTACCAAACACTTTTAGCGGGAATGTAAATAGTTTGTACACAACTGCGATGATCTGTCACATGTCCCAATAATAATTCCTAGAAGTAAAAATTGACTATTTCCTCAGCTGAAAAAATCATTTGAAAAGGATTTAGCCTTGTTATCACAAAATCACACGATGATCCTACACCAGTGACCTATCAAAAAGGCAACAACCAATGAAATACGAGCGTAAGGATGTCAACCATCAAAGTAGCAACAACAGTGTCGCAATCTTGAACTTCCGGATTTGATGCAGGATTGAATATTTCACATGGGAAATGTTGATATCTAAATCTGGATTCAAGTCTAGCAGTCAAAATGTTACATTTCGAACATAAACTTCTGTTGAAATTCATTCAACTTGGCCGTCATTATTATTATCTCATAGATTAGAGGATCCAACTATAAAATTAAATAGTTTCATTTTTTTCTGTGAAAGAGAGCGAATGTAGAAAGGTAACTCATCCTTGATTATGTTTTATATATTTCACTGACAATCTCCTTGACTTCGTCTGTATTTTATGTCGATCAATTTGATCTGATTGTAGGACACGATTCGTGTCAAAAAATCTCTTACGAATTATTTGCATTTTAAACAAAAGACAGATGACACAGAGCTGTTGATACAGCCGGACATGCAAGATCAGCAAAGTTCAGCACAGATATCTGGATCAAACGGAAGAAAATCGCCGCCCTTCCTGTATAAAACGACAATGATTATTTGTCTTTGTCAAATTGTGATTGGACTCGGGGCAGTCAGTGCGGGAAGTGTTGCAGTGATACGGTCATGTTCACAAAAGTGGTCGAATGTTGGATTTGAATATACTGCGGGGTTCTGGTGGGTTGATATTTTCTCGAACCTTTAAATCATTCAAATCACACCTCTCGATAAAGCCACGCGACTTAGTTATTGGGACAAACGTATTTATCAAACGTATTTTTCAGTCGATCACGCAAATAAAGGAGAAAGGGAACGATTTTTCATGATGACTTGTGAAGGAAACTACCAGACATCTGCTATCTCCTGTTAAACCCAGCATTTACTAATTTTACTCCTTGGGACCTTTCTTGTCAAAAGTGCACCTTTATGTCGTTGAGTAGAATTACCGGAAGCATGGAATATTTGAATCCTGAAACACGCACTAATGGAATTTATACAGAATCACTGAATGAAAGTAAAAACAACTTTCTCCGGTGTGGTCAAACACAGTATATAAGCTAGTAGTTTGGCCCAGTTATTTAAGATCTTGAGGAAGAAATAAAACAGTGTATTTATTGTTCGTCTAGATTCCCAAAGCATTTCTATTTATTACACTTAGAAAGATATCTTTACATTCATTCAGTATTCCGTATTCCATTATTTCTGTTTTCCCGATTCCATATTCCATGTTTTAGGTAATTCCACTCAAACCCTTTCACGTCCGCTCAAAGTAAAGGTCGAATCATTAAAAAACGCTGTAAAAGGAAAAATGCAAATCAAGTGGGATATGTTCATGAGCTTCCAAATCACACTCGCATAGGCTAGGTTTCAGGACGTAACTTTGAGGGAAATAATATGGGCAGTAAGTTTTGTGGTATTTTCCCTTCGTATCGAGAGGTCTGACCACTTTCTGCTTTTTCGTTGATCACGTTTCTTCCCGTCATAGCTGTTAAAAAAGACCAACGTTTGTATCACTTGACCGCTACTTGAAGATTTTTATCTCAGAGCTATGAAATACTGCCTACAGCCACCGGGAAACTTATTCAATTAAATCTCGGAGTGAAGGATATTTACTTTTATTTGGCCGAAAATGCTGTAGTCCTTGAAGACCAATAGAAACCACTTGTCAAATATTGCCTTTCCAGATCGCGGCGGCGGGAATTGTTTCATTGATTTCGGCCAGAAAGAGAAGTACAGGGAGACTGGTAAGTGCATAAACAGATGAGATGAAATGTAAACCTAAGAATAGATAACAAACAATAACAGATACTTTACAACTTTTATTAGTTGAGCAAAGCAGGATATTGCCATGTTCTGTGAGTGACTTCACATTTTAATGTTTGGATTGATATAAATCCACTTGTTTGAACAAAACCATATTTCAATATTCAACTGTTTTCAATGAATTCCAACTGACTTCCAAGAAACAACATTTATTTCATTTAACTTGGTTTGATAAGATTTTATTTTAGTTACTTTTTATCCTTTTAATAGAAGGTAGCTAATTAAACCAGCGCAAATGGTCATAATGTAGCACTAGGATCACAAAATTCGAAAACTAACAATTCGATTCTTCGCAGGATAATGTAAACTTGGATGCTATGTTCAGTCTGACTCGGGTGTACGTATGCAGGTGTCATGGGGATCATGGATTAATGTATTGGGTTTCTAAGTATGGCAAAATCATGCGAATAAATTTCACCAAGTAACATGACGTCATGAAGCTTGGTATTTTAGCCCTTATTTTTTGTGCAGGATTACAATAGGTATTAGAAGTACTAGTATGAAAATAGTGCCAAACATCGTTGATGAAAGGGCACCATCCAGGTAAAGTAAATAAAATCGTTTGTTATTGTTTCAGATGGTCACATCATTGATAGTGTCAATTCTGTCCGCGGCATATCTCTGCCCTCTTCTGATTGGTTTTGGTACCTATGCACTAGTTTTGGTATCTATGCACTAATTGACACAACAAGTAAATGTGGCAGTGCCAGCTGTTACCCAGTAAGTTAACATTCTCACCTACAGCTATTGGAAACCTTCTGAATCTGCTTGCTACGATATTAAAGAGATATTTACCACCCACCACGTGGCAGAGGGTTAAAGGTATACAGTCACCTGTAATCTAAATATGCCCATATATGGTCAAAAGGGCGTTCCTTGGTATTCAAAATGCCTATGTGAGGGCGCTGTTTTTAAAAGCGGCCACCCGCTTAAAATCGGTAATTGGTTAGATTTTCTCTTTTCTCAAAACCTATGGAATGTTATGTTGTCCACCCCTTCTTTAACTGTGGCAAAATTGGAACAGGGACAGTACCAGTATACCTTAAAGGGCAATGATTAACGTTGGTATCCTGAGAGTAAATTTCCTGTGGAGAAGGTAACAGTTTTAAATCTCATGCTACAATAGTAATTCCATTTCTGATATAACTTAACCAAGTGACTTTAAGGAGACACACTAAAATTTATGTATCCTTCAAATTGGAAAGATGAGGAGATTTATATATACTTTGTTGATGTTAACGGGTTCTTATGACAAACAACATATAGGTTTGCAAAATAGAGGGCGCCATTAAATCATCACACAGTGTGAAATATTTGCTACCTTGTCTCGCTGCTGGTATGTTTGATCAATGATTTACGTGTATAATATATATATATATATATATATATATATATATATATATATATATATATATATATATATATATATATTATATATATATATATATATGGCTAAATGCACCTATTGTTAATATTTCCCTTGTTACAGAAAAAACATTGTTCACCTTGGGAAATCACCATGATCGCAACAGGAGCAGTTTCCATGGTATTAGCTATCCTATTGGCCACTCTGCATTGTACATTTTGTTCTGCACTTTACGCTACGAAACCTATGGTATGTTATGTTGTCCACCCTTTCGTTATGTCTCCACTGACTTTATCATAACAGAGCATTCGACTCTGTCTGTTTTTTTCTATAAGGGAGCATTCGCTTTTACGGTGTCGGGGGTCGGTGGAAATTAGGTTGTAGACTTTCACAAAAGTTTTTAAGGGGGTCAAATTTTACCTTCAATGATGTTGGGATCAAATTTTATGAAGGTTTGTATGGGCTTATGGCAAAAAGTAAGAGAATTGACCGAAAAGTTTGTAAAACTGAATACAAACATGGCTTGATTATGTCTGAACAGGCGATAACAAGCAGAAAAAGAGCATATTGTTCACGAAAATACAATACTCAAGTGTTGCCATGTTCAAGGTATAACTTTTATAACACTTTGAAAACTGAATAAAGTAGCTCAAACCTTTGAAAATATGGTGTTATATGAAGTATTTGAAAAGATTTTTCGAGTTTGTAATTATCCGCATTTAACACAAGAATTTGATTTTGGAATTCCACTGAAATTGTGATTCACTATTCATAATGTAGTAAGTGAGGAAAATATAATATGAACAATATTTTTCTAATATAAAACTAGCTAAATCTGTGTATTTGTAGATGCTTGATTATTGATATTAATGTACTTGATTGGACTACGGTGGTTACAAGTGCATGTATGTGCAAAAAATTTGATTTTGGAATTTCAACAAAATGATAATTCACTCACTATACATTGTAGTCTACGAGGAAACTATGAATATTTTTTTTCCAATACAAAACTAGCTAAATCTGTCCTTTACAAATGTTTGACAATTGACGGTGAGAATGGGTGTTTGAAAGAGCAGGTGTGAACAACAAGTATGATGATGGAATTTAACCCAAGTGATTATTTGTAGAGATTAAAAAGTATTCTTTGAAAGTTCAAAGGTCAAATGATTAATTATTAATTAAGATATTATTGATATGAACTATGGCATCTGGGGGAGGGTCACTGTTTTTTGTGGATAAAAATTGGGGGAGGTCTGACAAAAACTTATGAAGAGTCACTATTTCTCACCCCAAGTGCAAGTGGTCATTGAATCAAATCAGATGAGTTATTTCGGGGAGACCACATTTTACAATTGATGAGTAGGGGGCCGGGGGGTCAAATTTCAGAAATTTAATTTTGAGGGAGTTCCATTTTACGCCGGACCCCCCTCCCCTTTGCGTTTGTATTTCTCTTTGATCGAGGTTTTGATTCTATTATGTACTTTTACGTCATTCACACTTCGGTATTCTGATACGATGACAGGTCATGGTAGTTTCGGGTGATGGCGACATAATGAACCTGCTTCACGGAGGTGAGACGTCTTGACAACTTTTAAAATACTTCTGCTTTTCACATGAGTCCGTTTTGTTAAGGTAGAATGCGCCTCGGGGACAGATATTCGGATTCTCAATATTTTACAATGCTTTTCTGATGTACCACCAGTGGGGGTTCATTTTTAAGTTCTTGTTAAAAGAAAAAATTACCGTCTTTTTCAAAAATAGACAATTTTATTTCTCTACGTAGAGTTTAGACAGGGATGGCGGCCATTTTGAAATTAAAATATCGGTAAACCTTAATTAATTTGTCTCTCCGGTACCAAAATTTGCAAGATTACCAGTGGTTTTTATTCTTGATTTTGAGGAAAATTTGAGCAAAACTTTAAGTCTTCACTTTCAAGGTGCATACCACTTTAATTGTCGTCAACAAGAGTGTATCATTGACATTCCCTTATTTCATCAAAGCCATTGGCTCAGGATGTTGCGTCTGACTCTCTGCCGTATTTTTATGTACCACAGGATCTCAAGGTGGACAAGCGAACCAGATTGAAACCATATCGAGCAGCTTGGAAGTGCGGAATGATCACATAGTTGTCGCGGAGACAGCTTTCAGCTAGTACTATCCAAATAAAAGTTAAATTTGAAAAGGAAAATATTTGATATACAGAATTGAGTATGAAAATCATAGGGAATCTCGAAGATGTTTCCTCACTAGTTGTATGTAAATAGGAAAGCATGAAATATTCCTTTCTTCGGATTAAACATCACCAAAATCATATATGTAAATAATTCCTCTCAATCTGCTTCTAATCTTGTATCGTCTTTGAAAATTTTGAAACGTACTATTCTTATACCAACTTTCGATATTAAAGAGGCACTCCCCTTGGTAACATTTTTAAACACATTTTTTTAATGCCAACGGTCGATATTTGACGTGGCGACTCCGCGCGGATCGCGAGATATTGATAAAAATATGTCATTTCACGAGCGTATTTTTCACCTCCCGAAGTTTTACGATCGTTTCTGGTTATGACCCGAAATCCCCGAAAGTGTGTTGTTGTGCTGATTGACGATATTCTAAGGAGTCCAGAAACGTTCGAATGACGCAATTAATTTACCTCCTACTTCGATGACTTTACATAGGCCTACATCATTATCAATGTCTATACCTCTGGTAGGCCTAATTCTTTTTTAAAACTTCTCCTTAGTTTTTGTCATTTTCATTATTCTCAATCAGTTGTATTAAATTTTTAAACAATACCACATAGATATCAGTTTTTACGTGTAAAATATTAGTTGCCTCAGCTCCGATGACTACATTTTGTCGTCTGCAACACAGTTACGCGTGGTTCGATACATAGCGGCCGCCGCGTGTGGTATGCGCGCATACCACGCGGCGGCCACTATGCATACTATGTATCAACCGCACCTATCTATGCTAGTCACCGAAGCGAATTCTGGTGGAATCAGCAAAATTTGTTTTTCGGTTTTTTGCCGAGTCAGTAGGACTCGGCTTTCTCACATTCCTGGCCGCTGGGAGTGCGGGATCGAGAGTGTGGGATAAATCGATCCCACACTCTCAGAAACCGTCCCACACTCTGCAGCAAATATTACACGACCTCTGATTGGATGATAAGCAGTCTGTTTTGTTCCACGCGCAAAATGTTATCCAATGGCACGACGAGTAACACACAGACCAGAACTACAAAGTAAGCAGGTCAAAGTACAGCGGCAGACGACAGAGTTGTCACGATTTTTGATAATGTTGTATGTGTCCAATATGAATTTAACGCATTTTGTGGTCATGTGAGAAAAAGAATCTCACACACCAAGGACCTGGGATCAGATTTCTCACACTCGTTTGGGATATTTTGTCTCACACTCGCCTGCGGCTCGTGTGAGACAAAATATCCCCAACTCGTGTGAGAAATCTGATCCCAGTTCCTTGGGGGTGTGAGATTCTATTATTCTCCAATGGGACATGACCGCTCACCGATGACGCGAGTGGTACTGCTGTGGCGTACAGCAGCGTCAGCGTAGACTCGTACTCCATAGCTTAGTTGACAATCGCCCCAGTGCCAAACGTTCTATGTTCGGAAGCTGAATTCAGGTGGGCCACCGGAATTCAAACTTTAACTTTGGGGGGACATGTTTTTATCGATATCTCGCGATCCGCGCGCAGTCGCCATGTCAAATATCGACCGTTGGCATTAAAAAATGTTTTTTAAAAATGTTACAAGTGGGAGTGCCTCTTTAAGGTAAACGACTTGGGGACTCTTAATGTTTACATTAATTCTTTTCCGATCTACCACTTGTGGAGAAAAGGGGCTCATTTTAAGCTCTTGGTATAAGAAAAGTTTCACCGTCGTGAATGTTTCTCGTAGTAGTAGAGTAGTTTCTCGCAAATCGAAAATTTATTCTTCGCCATATGATTAAAACATTGATGGAAGCCATTTTGCATTTCAAATTTCGGTTAATCTCTGTTGTTAATTTTTAGTACCAGAATCTGCATGGTCATCCCGATTCTTAGTTATTCTTGATTTTGAAGTTGAATACTTGAAAGATTCCTTTCGGAAAATTTGAGGAAGGGTTTAAAGGTATACAGTCACCTGTAATCTAAATATGCCCATATATGGTCAAAGGGGCGTTCCTTGGTATTCAAAATGCCCATATGAGGGCGCTGTTTTTAAAAAGCGGCCACCCGCTTAAAATCTGTGATTGGTTGTATTTTCTCTTTCTATGGCAACTGTGGCAAAATTGGAACAGGTGACAGTATAACTTTAAGTCTAAACTTTCACTTTCGAGGCGCACGCTGCCTAAAGCTTGTTGCTGTTTTAGCAATCGTATGCTAAGCGGGCAAAATCTGTAAAGAACCGAGACGGCGGTTTTTAAGTTAGAAATTCGACTGCAATTCCTCATCGAGTTTAGGAGCTAGACCGACGTACTGTGCATATGCTCCTAAACTACAGTATGTACAACAAGACACCATTGCTCTTTTATTGCGCTGTCAATGAACTTTTCAGCGACTCAGTTGAATGGACTTAATTCATCATTTGTCGGCAAGAAATTAACAACAACTATTTACAATCTTAAAAATGGCGACAGCAGGAATTTACAACGGCAATGCAATGCAATATGACATATTATTATGTATATTCCCTTACTTCCTATATGAAGTGCACATTTCAAGATTTGTCATACAAGATGTTATAATTTTGATTGGATCAAGTTCTCCCGTCAGTCGATTATGTTTTCTTTGATGGCAACTTTTTACTTCATTGATAAGATTATGATATGATGTAAATTGACTATTGCTTAATTTTGTATAAGTAAATGTTAACCTTGGTTAAAAACGTGAAGGTAAAGGAAAACCATTGAACTACTAGTAATTCTTTCTTGCTTCCCTTTACACTCGCTGTCTTTACCTCAGAAGGCTATCAGTACAAAAAAATATCAAGCGGAGAAAATATTGTGTGTTGAATTCTTTGGTAAGATCGACGCTTCAGGCAGTGTATGCGAGGAGATTTCAATATGTGATCAAGGGCTATTGATAACTTGTAGTTGGATGTGTTGACGATAGCGGCACATAATTGTATTAATTTGGGCAAGAGGCCAAAACGGGTGATAAAATACGTTAACTTTGTTTCCCTAACTTGTGTTCTTTTTCACCCTGCGTTCATGGTAAAGATATTGTAGCATTTTGATGGCAATTTGCAGAGAGTTACACCAGAGAGAAAGGCGACTGTACTAATTTCAGACTGTAATTTTATTGCTTAGGAACACCATTGTAAATAATGAAGAAAACTAAAACTACCGTATAAAATTAGAAACGAAAGGCCGTGGAATAGTAACATCAATGTTTGATGTTTAGACACGATTCGGTACTATAACTTGTATTTCACACTGTACCGTGTATAGCTGTTGAGACACACCAGTCAACGGAACAGGCTCTGAATAAAAAAGTACATTATTCATGTTAAGTCATCCAGTTTCTGAAATATTGTAATGCTGTTTGCTATAATATATATGGGGGACCGAAGGTAGGAATTTATTTGTTGACGGCAGGAGACCATATTCCTTACGTCGAGAAAGTGATATTATGCCATTTTAGGTCGACGAAATCTTGATTACATGCCTTTCCAAAAAAAGCAAGTTGCTCTGTTTCTTGATGTGCACTGAAATGTTTAATGTCCCGTGAAGTTGTCATTTTTCTTAAGGACGATACATCCGGTATACAGATAAAAACTGATCATGAGTTGGTGTTTGCGTCTGAAAGCTCAAACGAAATACCTGACTTTGTCAACACAAAGATGGTTGGAATGTTTATACCCAAGGTGAATTTATTACTTACACACGTGTCCTCGTGTGGTGCTTTGTTAATAATGAACACTCAGTAAAACAAGTATACCAAAAATCATTTGATAGTATGGTACAGTATCTTTCATGTATACTTGTCCTTTAGTTGGTAATGACAAATTTGTCTTGTCAAGTTCATGATTTCCATCGGAAATATGCAGCCTCTCTATTTATTTTTACACGTAGAATTTTCGACAAAATATTATAGATTCAGTTATCTCGATTACTGTATAGGACAAGTATTTGCCCGGCTAACTAGATTCCTCCTCTGGTCATAAGTCGTTACCAGCCGGTGAAGATACTTAACATTTTGACGTACTTCCTTCGTAACATATGTAAAGGTATGGAAGTATTGTAGATTTCTGTCATGTTACCTTTTCTTTGATGTGCCGGAATACTTGTAATATATTGAATTGGCCGTTATGACTAATCGATACTTTGTCGGCGAATTTGTGATTTCATAAGACGATACAGACGTCCCATTGTGTGGTTATCAGTATTATGTGTCATCCTTTCCCTGTTTGCACCTCATCTGTTGGTGGGTTAATCTTACTCAATTTATGCAAGCAGAAATTCCTTTATGTATGAAAACCAAAAAAAACATAAAAAAGTCAACAGTTTGATGACCACTGATATATACATCCAGTGAGAGATATAGCTTCATGAGTGGTGATAATAAGGAAGAACTTGTTAGTAGAAGTACGGTCACTCCACAAAAGATAGTGGTAGAAGGTAGTTGAACGAGGACCATATATGTGTTTTGCAATATTGCGTGTATGGAAGTGAGGGAGGAGATTTTATGTTGACGAATACCTCTTTACGCACGAGGCTATGTAACGTTGTTTAATTTTTTCCTTTACAAAAGATGACGGTAAAACACTTGTGAGGCATTAAGCAAATTTCTATCGCTTTCCATGAAGGGTTTCTTCTTAGTCTTGGGATGAGTTAAGGTTGTAAAATGTGGTCTAACCACAATGCAAAACGGTCTATTATATTAAAGATCTGATGCTTTCATCTAGACAGAAGGACAAAACTAACACGTCAACTTTTTACCATGTGCTTGTGTACAGAACCATTTACAGCACATATACCCATCACCACATACCGAATTATAAACTCTTCTTTATGATTGTATGTTATCCTTCACGATACCGTTTCCAGCCTTTGGGGGTTTTCCACACAAAATATATTGAATTGTCTAGCGACATTAGTAGATTACGTAAAATGAATAACGTTTATGACATGCTTCCTCTACATATATTTCAGTGCATATGGATGAACCGGACCACGAAAACAGAACTTATGTCAGATGGCTTGGAGATAAGGAACGACCTTATCATTATGGCGGAAAACTATATTTAGCTTTAGTACCGTACAGTTAAAATCTAGAAATAAAGGCTTTTCACGGAGGGAACCACGGTGCCGTCTTTTCGAGCTTGTCTCTCTGAAAGAATACACTTGTTTCTCGGAGTCGGTATGACGTCTGGAAAAAACTGATTATGAATTCGAATTCTGCGGTTAGGTAGTTCGTAAAAACCAACCCTCGTTTGTGCATATTGCATACTGGAGGCACCCTATGCGTAACTTATGAATTCATGTTATAAGTCAACGTTTCTTATCATATACGACTTGCAGTTATTTCACTGACATGGCAGAGGTATATCCAGCTGCCACAGGTTGGTTTGGACAATGTAGTCGGACATTATATAAAGAGTATAACCACCAATATTTACGATGCTTCATCATCCATTACCGACCTCAAGAAACTCCTCGTTAACATTTCTATAATCTGCACACGATATACCATTCCATTCTAATCAGTTAATTATGGTGTATTTTATTAAACGTAGTGTTGATTGCCTTCCCTTTTTCTGCTTCTGTGAATTTTTTCTGTCTTTTTTCTCCGCATAACATTCCTTTGACTTTTTCAGGTTTGTCACTCTACTTACTAGTTTCGTCGTTTTATATTGTACCCTCTTATAGCATTATGTATCGCCTATTTTCCCAGTTTACCATTTGTAACACTTTCGTTATGGGTCACATGAAAGCACTCAATAAACTGTCGAAACTGTGATGCTGCATAATAAAGATAGTTGAATACTCAAGATATTGATTGCAGTCACTTTTTTTTCAAAAGATGTAGAGTAAGAATCTCAGAAGTTCCTCTTCCTCCTCATTATGACTCAGAGTTGTTTGCTTTTGGCCTTTATAGCTCTTTGAACAATGATGGATTGAGGATTCAAGGGCAGTCTGGTACTTTTGCAAGTATAAACAGACTGATATTTTTTATCACAATAATCATATTCATAAGATTATTAATACCAGGGCCTGTACTACATCATTTCTGCAATTGGGGAAATGTTGCATAACTTGCATGGTACCTGAAACCGGGACCAGAGTCAATGATAACTCCAAGACTTTTCGCCTGACTTTTAGTTTTATCATCATTCAAACAAAGGAAATTTGCAGACATCCAAGAACTAACTCGTGAAATACTACTTTCGAAACACCTGACATCATTTCTTGGTATTTTGGCCAGAGGTCTATATATCTCTCTTACGTGATTTTACTTTGTTGTGTGAACCAGTATTTTAAGTTTATAACTAATGTAGTAGAATTTTGACCTAATATTTTCGGATTATGGATGGATATGATTGGTGAGTATGATTGCGACTATTATATCATGTTTAACTGTTGGAACTAGTATACCAAATATCATAGCTATCAGAAGAGTTTTTTGACAATTTATTTTTATCAAAACGACACAAATTGCACTCAACCTTACGTGATACCCTCGCACGCCTCACCATGGAGCTTTGCCCGCTAGATGGCCCTAATACCATTATTCGGTTGATCCAGCGCCTGGTTTCCGGACTCTATCTTCCGATGACAACTACATAAACTCCATATCAGCCTGGAACTAGGAAGGACCAAATTCCCAAACAAGAAACAAGTAACTGGAAGGGCAGTGTATTATTTCAAGGAAGAACTTCTACTTCAAGAGCCCTCTAAGCTTAGTGGTCCAGTCATTTCGTACATTTTGAGTAGAGCCATCGCCCGCCTAAACTCACATATAAGAAGTAGAGGCCTTTCTGCCTGCGAAATGTGGACACAGAGCGATTAATTCACCAATGACCAGATACCAGTCTCAGACCGCAACTTCACAATTCCGCATCACATCCACCCATACAGTCAGAAAGCAAAAGACATGACGCGTACGGAAGATTTCCTCACACGACTATAGAAGTCGGGGACTTCGTTTACCTCCATAGTCATCAGAATATGCCATAGGCAAGATGGAGAATGGTGCTTCATCAAAGAAAATGTCTTACAGTCTGTATATCGGCATGTCTGACGCTTTGTGAGTCTACTTGTCCGTATGTCAGACTTCAAACCTCTGTCCATCTCTCGTGCCATCAGTTCCTATATCAGTCTGTCTCTATTTTGGAATGTCTGCATGCCTGTCTTCTGAGATTCTCTGTCAAAGACACTTTGCATGATTCAAATGCAATTTCATGCAAGATTTCCGGCTATGAAATGATTGAAAGCCTTAGGCACAAATATGCATGGCACTTCGTAAAGAAAGTTCAAAGGCACATGTGTCTCATCACTCAAAACTACTTTGTCATTGGCCGTTGACTGCCCTTTTACATAAATTGTCCCGATTTTTAATAGTATTTTCCGCAATGTTGGAATGCAACGAATCACATTGAATACATACGAAACTATTTGGTCTTTTGCGACGATGAAAATCTTCATATGTAGCGAAAATTTCTTTAAAGTATTGCCTACAAGCTATTCAAAGGTCGGTCGAGTCATGTTGCACAGTGCAATGCTGTGTTTGTGGGGATTTACTGGTGGCTAATATTGAAACACAATTGTCACGACAGTGATAATTTACACAGTGTTGGGGTTGAAAATTCTGTACCTCACTTGTGATGAATGATATGAATGTGACATGATATGGATTACGATGGATTATCAGGGAGTCATGGCAAAGATACCATGGACCCATTGAGTGCTGCCAGAAATTCCTCAAACTGTGAGGACAGCCTGAAGCTTCTCCCTTCTTAGGAGAATTACGAGTGACTGGAAATAAAACGGTAAAGTTTGAAATAAGAGGACATATATTACATAATACGAACCGGTAATTCTTTAGGACAGTTATGTTAATGAAAAGGTTTCAGAAAAAGAAAGGGAGGTGGCTGCATTGTATTTTTAGGTCTGCAAGACTTATCTAAGTGAGCTTACCGACTTTATCTTAGCAACTAATGCATGCACTGAGTTTCAGGTTGAATTGTTTCCGTATTTCAACTACGTCGATATCAGTTGTGTGGCATTTCAATAAACTTTATCCTGGTTATTCAAATTTTAACATGATAATGTACTAGGCCTACCTACAGAATGTGACTATTTTAAGCTGACAGTTACACGGGTGACATAGGATTGAAAGCAGCTATTTTTGTTTACGGTGAGTATTAGCGACACTACTTCTTTCCAAATTGCAAGTAGGGTCACTTTATACAGTCAACAAATCTATTTTACTTCAAGGATGATTTCAGGGAATCAAAACATAATATGTGAATTACTGGATACGCTGCAAATGCATACGGAAAACGACAACAAAAAAGTCTTTCCGTCATGTCAACTGTTACAGGGGAATGTGACGACACCCTTTCCAATTATCGAGATGCAAGTTTGAGTTTAACGTCCTTATGTAAGACCAAGACTTACGTATCCGTGTTGTGGCTGTCTTTTTGTCTGTCTGCATCGTCATTTCTGTCCGTGCTCTATCTTGCAGTCTGCATATCGGCATGTCTGTTGCTTTGTCCATCTACCTGTCCGTCTGTCAGACTTCCGACCTATGTCCATCTTTCTTGCCATAAGTTCCTACATCAGCCTGTCTCTATCTTTGAGTGTCTGCGTCTCTGTCTTCTGAGATAGACTCTTTGCCTGTTTTAAATGCAATTTCCTCACAGTTTTCTGATATGAAATGTTTGAAGGACTTAGACATAAATATGCATGGCACTTGGCAAAGAAAGTGCAAAGGTACAGTGTTTCACAGACAAATTGAAAGACAGACTAGCAACGGGCATTGTCAAGGTGTGAAGCGCTTACGTAAGCCCTCCATGTTCGCCCAGCTTCGGATAGCTCTCACATCTCTTTTCCGAAGAGTGCCGACCATGCATGTTTCGGTAATTTCCGGATTTTCACCAATTTTAAGCGAAAGTATGTTCGGCAAAGTTTGTGTTGTTGTCGTGTGGTGCTGAGCGGCATTGGCGTGCTTGCGAAAACGGGAAAGTTTTGAGCTTCGGGAAGGTGAGTTTTACCATTTTAAAAATTCCTTTCACATGTTTATGAATATACTGAGTGTGTTTGAACCACGTTTGAAAGTCTTTTATCGATACTGTCTGGTTTTACTCAATGGTTTACGGTCAGTCATATCGTATTTTAAAAGATGATCATGGAAGGACGTGTTTCTGTAACTGCTTGCGTGTTATGTTTTGATTGGCGTTAAGCAGTGTTTCTACCCTGAGAGCTCACAAAGTATGGTTGCTACGCGACTGGCAGCACAATGCAATCTCGTCGTACTTATCGCATAATCTCGTGCAATTATCAACCACGAACCAAGTCTCCAAAAATTCTAACACCTGTGAAGCTCATTTTAATATGAAAAGGCCATAGTCTACCGAGACGACCATGAAACAAAAGGCATGCCGCGTTGCTAGTCTGTCTTTCTATTTGTCTGCGAGTGTGTTTAATAACGCAAAATACTTGGTCGTGGGCTAGTGACTGCCCTTCTATACAACCAGTCCCAAATTTTAACATAATTTTCACAATGATGAAAGTTACCATATCACTGTGAGTACGTGTGAAGTATTTCATTTTTTATGGTGATGAAAAACTTTATATATAGTAGAAACGAACATTTTAAAGTATTGCCTACAAGATATCCGAAGGTTGGGGCATGTTCGACAGCTTGGTGTTGTATTCAAAGCAATATCCGGTTCGCGGGGATTTACTGGTGGCTGATATGTAAATACAGATGTCACGACAAAGATAATACACACAGCGTAGAGGTTGAAAATCCTGTACCCGACTCGTGCCAAATGAAGGAATGTGACATGATTATGGAGTACGATGGATTATGAGGGAGTCATGGCAAAGATACCATGGGCCCTCTGAGTGCTACCAGGAAAGTTCTCAAATTGTGAGGACAACCTCAATCTTCTCGCTTCTTTTGACTGATAGGACTTGAAAAATCAGTAATGAATTCCAGAATACGGTTCACAATCGTACCGAAAATGACAATAAAAAACCAATTTCCGCCATATCAACAGTTATACTGGAATATGACGACACCCTTTTGAACTATCGATATGTAAGTTTTGTTTTAACGTCCTTACGTAAGACCAAGGCTTACGTATCCCTGCTTTGTCTGTTTTTAGCTCACGTGTATGAACACGTGGGCTAATCTCATAGCGATGTCTGTCTGTCTGTCCATGTGTGTGTGTGTGTGTGTCTGTCTGTCTATCTGTTTACACGATAACTCAAAAACGCCTGAACGGATTCCTATCAGATTTAGTAGACAGGTACCATATGCTACTTGCAAGAATTGATCAGATTTTGGTTACTGTGGCTTGCATATTAATGAAGTTATGCAATATCGTTTTTTTTCCGTACAATTGTTTCCCTATGGCGACGGTAATAACATTGTAGATATATATCAAGAAATTTTGCACAAAATTTCACGAAACTTTTCAGAGATGACAATCTAAGAACAATATCATGATACTGTGAGTGTCATGTCAATTATCTTCTCATTTGCATATTTAATGAACTTTTGTTATTAGTGACATAACTCTGAAATTCCAGCACCAAACTCGATGATACTTGCATCAAATATTGATCTGATATATATCTAATTATACTTAGAACCATTGGGCAGTTACAAGCGAATACATAGCTCATTTGCATATTTTATGAAATTTTGTTATTAGTTATATAATTCCGATATAACTGCACCAAATGTGATGAAATCTGCTGCAGATACTGTTCCGACTAATATCTAACTGTGGAGTAAGGCATTTAGTAGTGTGAAGTTAATTAAGGGTTAATTTGCATATTTAAGAAATTTTGTAATTAGGTGTATAACTCTTCAATTACGGCACCAAAGTCAGTCAAATCGGGTACAGATATTGATCTGATAGATATCTAATTGTACTAACAAGCATTTGGCAGTGTCAATTTAACGAATAGCTCACTTGCATATTTTATGAAGTTTTGTAATTAGTCATATGACTCCGATATAACTGCACCAAATGTGATGAAATCTCATGCAAATACTGATTCGACTGATATCTAACTGTGGTGTAAAGCATTTAGTAGTGGGAAGTTAATTAAGGGTTCATTTTCATATTTAATAAATTTTGTAATTAGGTGTATAACTCTTTAGTTACGGCACCCAAGTCAGTGAAATTGGGTACAAATATTGATGTGATAAATATCTAATTGTACTGACGAGCATTGGCAGTGTAAAGTCAACAAGTAGTTCATTTACATATTTTATGAAATTTTGTAATTAGTCATACAACTCCGATATAACTGCACCAATGTGATGAAATCTACTACAGATACTGATCCCACAGAAAGCTAATTGTGGTGTAAAGCATTGTGTGGAGTTAAATAAGGGTTCATTTGTATATTCAATGAACTTTGTAATTGTGATATTACTCCAAAATTACAGCATAACATTTGATGAAACTTGCTACAGATATTGATCTGATAAATATTTAATTGTACTGAGAAGCATTGGGCGTGTCAAGTAATAATTAGATCAAATGAAGTTTTGTAATTAGTGATTTAAATCTGAGAGTACTGTTCGAAAATTGATGAAACCTGCTATATATAATGATATAACAGATATCTGATTGCTCTTATTACACGCCTCACACGGGTGTCGATTATATTGGTATGAATTTGGTTTATTGACAGGAATATTGAAAAACATAATACAATAAATCCTCGTCAGAGATAGTTACTCTAGCAGTAGACCGTATACACGTCTAGTCTTATCAGAAATCTGTCTTCCACTCCACGTCGTGTGCTCAATTGAACTGCTATCAGAATATACAATGTCTGTCTTTGTTCTTGTGTTTTGGTTTGTGATTATCCTGAGGTCTGTAAATGTTGCGTAACATCTCCTTGCTCGTTGTTTTGTCACTTTAATATGAGACAGGTCAAAGGTACAATTGCTTTACACAACTTCATAACAGTCAAAAAGTATGCAGTAATTCATGTCATACTGTATTATTTCATGCGTCCAGTAGTGTCTGATAAATGTCAATACATGTCGAGTCATCAGCAGTCAATTTCAATGCTTGATAACTAAGTTTGTAATTTTGTCAAACTCAAAGTCATTCCTTCCATTCAGGGGTCACATTTGTTCTGTTGAGTAAATGGTAAAATTTTCTAGTCTGTTTACTGACTATTAATGAACCTGTTGTAAAACACGTGAGCATATTCAGTTCATATCTGGTTTTTATTTGTCTGCATTGTCTTTTCTTCCTTGCTCTATCTTGCAGTCCGTATATCAGAATGTCTATAGCTTTCTCCGTCTACCTGTCCGCCTGTTAGACATCTAACCTCTTTCCTCCACTTTAGCTATCAGTCTCAACATTATAGCGTGTCTGAGTGTGTGTGTTCTGAGATTCTCGGTCACAGACGCTATGCCTGATTTAAATGCAGTTACGTTCAAAATATGCAGCTAATTAATAATTGAAAGACTTAGACATAAATCTGCATGGCACTTCGTAAAGAAAGTGTAAAGGCACAGTGTGTTTCATCACTTAGAAATACCTGATTGGTGGGCCATTCACTGCCCTTTTACGGAAACTGCCCCGAATTTTAATAGTATTTTCCGCAATGTTGAAAGTTAACAGATCACTGTGAGTACACATGAACTATTTCGTTTTTATGGTGATGAAAACCTTCATATATAGCGAGAGAAAAAAAACATTTTAAAGTATTACCTACAACCTGTCCAAAAGTCGGTCGGGGTATGTTGTGAGGACAACATCAAACTTCTTGAATCGTAGAGGAATTGTGACTCATGGCAAATAAAATGGGAAAGTTTGAAGTTAGAGGACATGTATTGCATACTACGAACCTGTAATTCTTGAGGTTATGTAAATGAAAATGTTTTAGATTAGAGAGAGGGAGGTTGGGGCATTGCATTATCACTCACAATATTATCTCTTACAAGACTTAGTGTAGTGAGCTTGCCGATTTTATCTTAGTAACTATAATTTGTGCAGTGAGCTTCAAGTTGAATTGTTCCCGTACTTCAACTGCGTCGATATCAGTAGTGTGGCATTTCAATAACTGTGATCCTGCTTATTCAAATTTTAACACGATAATGTACTAATTAGGCCCACATACGCGACAATAGTGCGACTATTTAAAGCTGTCAGTTACACGGGTGACATGGGATTGAAAACAGATGAGGTTGTTTGCGGTGAGTATTGCCGACACTATTTCTTTCAAAATTACGGAACGGATCACTTTATACAACTAATCTATTTCACTTCAAAGATGATTTCAGGCAATCGAAACATAATAAGTGAATTACTGGATACGCTGCAAATTCATACGGAAAACGACAACAAAAAGTCTTTCCGTCATGTCAACTGTTATAGGGGAATATGACGAGACCCCGTCCGACTACCGAGATGCAAGTTTAATTTTATCGTCTTATTATAAGTAAGATCACGGCTTCCGTATCCGTGTTGTGGCTGTCTTTTGTCTTTCTGTATTTTCTTTTCTGTCCATGCTCTATTTTGCAGTCTATATATTAGAATGTCTATAGCTGTCTCCGTCTACCTGCCCGTCTGTCAGACTTCTAACCTCCGTCCATCACTCTTGCTATCAGTCGCTACATCAGTCTGTCTCTACTTTGGAGTGTCTGCATGTCTGTTCTCTGGGACTCTCGGTCACAGACGCTTTGCCTTATTCAAGTGCAATTTCCTTCAAAGAATCCGGCTTTGAAATGGTTGAAGAAATTATACACAAATCTGCATGGCACTTGGTAAATAAATCATAATTGGAATTCGGCTAAAAGTCAAAGTTCATTCAGTACCGGAGATCAAAGCCATGGGTAACTCCTTAATAATAAAATTGAGAAAGGGAAAAAGGCAGGATTGTAAATCTGTAGCATAGTATTTCTTAAATACGAATTTCTTTCCTTAGAGCAGAAATTGCCGATTGGTATTATTCTAAATCACATATTTCAGTTTGTCTAGGGAGCTTACGTGGATGCGTGATGGTCTTCCGTTATCTCATTTAGTAGTGCGATGATAATTAGATTATGTCGAAATGAAAACCGGTGTTTCTCCAAGTTATTGTTGAGTCGAAAGTGCTACACTGTACCTAAATGTAACATTATCAATAAACCTTTTGAACGCAGACCACGTGACACAGTAAGAAGTAATCCACCGTTTCATCATTAAGGAAAGGAACTCAACATCAACCTAGCCAAATGCAGTCTTTTGAAAACTTTCCATACCTACCAACCGGAGCAATTGGAATTCTTCAAATATCTTTGGTGGCGTCATTTGGTCATGCTTCATTGCTAGCAGAGTAATGTACTGTGACATCAGGTTTTCTTTCGTTGACCTGGTGTTTGGATGGATTGTACGTATTTTGTTTCAATTATTTTATTCTTACCCTAGCAAGAAGCATCTGTATTTTTCATGGCTGTAAAGGAATAAATTTTGATATTAATATCGAGAATATTAGGAATTGGCGCTGGCTGTCTGCCAAGTCATTAATAATCACATGCATGTGAAAAGAATGCTATTTGAATTACCTTTTTACCATATCATTTTAGTGCTCGTTTCATCCTCCTATTTATCCATCTTTTTAAAGACTTTGTTAACGCTGTACATAGATGAAATTTACGTCTTAACAATGATGCACGCATAATAAGGTTGTCACAAAAACGTACAACATTCCTTGTTCATACAAGGGAGAATCAAATTGATATTTGTTTCTCGGTATCAGCACTTCTATCTTTGCCAAAGAATACAATTTTCAATCCACACTGCCAAAGTTTGTAACACGTAATCAGTGTCAACAATTCTGATTTGTCATTTCGGAATCAATATCCTTTTTGAAGTAATTTTGATCACGCATTTCTCTTATTAACACTTTTGATTTGAGGTCCTGAAAATATTGAGGCACTTGACTATCTAAGGTAGAATGCGCTCAGAAATGAAAAAATTAAACTTTTCCTTTGATTTTCCTCAACGAAACTTTCAACCATTCTCTTACCAAACTGAGAACAAAAGTCAGGAGTCACCTTGCAAAGTTTGGTAGCAGAGAAACAAATTACATAACATTTACCATTATTTGAAATTCAAACATGCTGCCACCTTGTGTAGAAATAGGTGGTTTCGATTTTCAAAAAGCCGACGGTGATTTTTGTCTAACTGCAATAGCTTTAAAATGAGCCCCCTCCACAAGTAGTATATCTTGAAGAAATTGTAAAAATTTGAGAGTCTGAATGTCTTTCCCCGATGCGAATTCTACCTTATACAAATAAAAAGGTCGTCACCTTGGTTGCCTTGCAAACGAAACCTTGTGGATTTTTCTGGCAGACATGATGTCGAGGCTTTATTCCTTCGTTATCAGAATCTTGTAGAAAGGGTCAAACATAATTCTGTTTTTTGTAACATTTTCGTTTCGTATTGTGTTATATTTAGATATCAAATAACATGTAAAATATTATTATGTACTGCAGGATAGGCGTACACTATTTAGGCAATTCTATAAAGCAAAGAAGCAAGTGTGAAGGATATTTATGCCGCATTGATGTAGAACTAATATAAGTATAAAATGAGCCACTGACGTCGAGATAAAGTCACGGGAAAATGCTACAATTGCGTTTACAGCTACGAATATTTTTGTTAATACTCTCTTTCATATTCTTAACATGTCCCAGTACCAAATAAAACAGATTTCATACAAAACATTGCCCCAGTTTTTTTGTCTAGGTAAAAATTTGGTAGAATTCGACATTAGCTGTGACAGTAATGTTCAATGTAAACTTTGGGGTATGGGGTAAGTTTTGGTCATATTTCATGAAACCTAAAGAAGATATTGCATATTACAATATGTCACTTTAAAGACTAGTAAACAACCTTTCTTATAATACCAAACAAGCTCAGCTGATAACTTATAAGAAGACATATTTAACAAAAACGCATGCGAGGTCAGGAATACTGAGATTTTGCCGTACCCCTCAGAATACGACTGTTACAGCTATACAATCCAAGTATTTTTCCTGTAAAAAGTCCATTTCATGTTTTTGATATGGCCCAGTACAAATAAAACAGATAAAATACAAAACATTGCCCAATTTTTATGTCTACGTAAAAAATTGGTAAAATTTGACATTAGCTATTACAGTAGTTTTCAGTAGGTAAGTTTTGGTCACATTTCATAAGAGCTATACAATATATTGCATGTTACAATATGTCATTTGAAGACTAGTAAATTATCCTTCTAATGATACTAACAAATTAGGTTATATTAAAATCAAGCTTAGCAGATGACTTATAGGAAGACAGGTTTAACACAATAACATGCAAATCTGCAACACTGTGATATTGCGGTACCCTTCAAAATATGACTGTTACAGCTGTAGAGTCCAAACTTTTTTTCTGTTAAAAGTCTTTTTCATATTTGTTACATGTCCCTGTACCAAATAAAATAGATTTCATACAAAACATTGCATTTTTTATTATGCCTAGCTAAAAATCTGGTAGAATTTGAAATTTACTGTAATTTGCAATGTTAAACTTTGGGGTATGGAGTAAGTTTGGGTCATATTTCACGAAAAATGCAGAACATATTGCATAGTACAATATGAAGTCTTAAAGACCAATGAATTGTGTTTCTAATGATACCAAACAAGTGAGGTTATGATAAAAAATAAGCTCAGCATATGACTCACAAGAAGACAGATTTGACGAAAATGCATGTGGATTGCAAAATCGTGATTTTGCGGTACCCTTCAAAACATGACCATAACAGCTATTGCATCCCAATATTATTTCTGTTAAAATTCCATTTCGTACTCTAGGGATCCTAAGGCTTCCGAAAAATACAGGTTTGTTATCCTGTGGGGGTTGGACATAGACCCCCTCTAGCTCACTGACTACATACATACATAGATACATACATACGTACATACATACATACATACATACATACATACATACATACATACATACATACATACATACATACATACATACATACATACATACATACATACATACATACATACATACATACATACATACATACATACATACATACATACATACATACATACATACATGGATGCATGCATACATGCATGCAGACAGACAGACAGACAGACAGACAGACAGACAGCCATGCAAATAAGATGCAGATGAGATCGTAAAGATAACCTGTCTTTGGTTATATGCATGTACCAAAAGGGAGCTTAAATTGCCCCAAAATACAAAATTGCAGATTGCATCATATTTTCATTATATGACATTTAGTTGATCTGTAGGCACATGTATGCAAAATATGAAAGCCATCAGACAAGGTACTTTGATAAACATATATTTTTACCAAAAAGGGCGAGAATTGCCCCTAAAATACAAAATTACAAATAACATCATAATATCAATATATCACAGAGTGATACCAGACTAGTAGTTTTAGAGAAACAAATTTTTACCAAATATGGCAAAAATTGCCTAAGAAATGCATAAGTTGTAGATTCCAACATAATGTCAAAAAGATCATACTAAGAATAACTGGATTCAAAAATGACCAGATACCGCACTCAAACTGCAACGTCATAATTCCACAGCACAAAAAACACTTGGTCAACCACCCATACAGTCAAAAAGCAAAAGAACATGAAGTGTACGGAAAATTTTCTCACACGACTATAGAAGAAGGGGACTTTGTTTACGTCCATGGTTATCAGAATATGTCACAGGCAAGAAGCAGATATAGTCCAGTCAATCTACGAGATTTTGGCACCTAACCCACCACAAATTGCAACAGAATTTTTTTCTTCAGAATGCATTTTAATGAGGTACCCAGAACAACATATTAAAAGTTTACTCGAATCCACCTTGGAGAAATATGTCTAATTTGCATAAATCAAATATGGCGGCCACACCATCCAACAACATAAGATAATTGGCTATATATCACATATTAAACAAGCTATTTCAGTGATTTCAAAGTCTGAAACTAGTTATTTGGCTCAGGGAATCATTTTGGAGGTATAATATTTCATATAGGCACCTCATTAATTTGCTTAATTCCAATGTGGCGGCCAACATTCCTACAAAAGACATTTTCGGTCATATACCACGTATTAAACAAGCTATTTCAGGAATTTTAAAGTTAAAAGTATAGTTTTTAGGCATGGACAAACAATTTTCGAGATGCTATGATTTGCATAGGTAATTTTTTAATTTGCATAATTCCAATATGGTGGCCAATATACCTACAGAAGACATTTTCTGTCATATACCACGTATTAACCCTTTTGGCGCCAAAGTCTATTTTTGTACACTTTATAAAATATACCGCAGTCAATTTTTCTGCTTTTTGCCAAAATTTTGATAAAAATCTGTAGCTGCCGAAAAATGATATCCATTTGGTCCAAATTTGTGAAAAAACGTACAGAAATGTTCACAGAAATTGGTTAAAATATGCATTAAAATTTTGGTGTACAAAATTACAGCAGTCAAAGGGTAAACAAGCCATTTCTGTGATTTCAAAGTTAAAAGTGTATATCTTTGGCATGGACAAATGATTTTTGAGGTGCAATGATTTGCATTGGCACTTCGTTAATTTGCATAAATCCAATACAAAAGAAATTTTCTGTCATAAAATGTATTGAACAATCTATTTCAGCCATTTTGAAGTTTAATTATATTTCTTGAGCATGAAGAAATTTGTGATTCAATGTTTTTAAAAGACACTTTGATGATTTTCAGAAATTAAATATGGCTGCCAAATTAATGCCAAAATAGCTTCTAATATAAATAAGGTTATGGTAGAGTTTTTAGGAATAGAAATATGAAGAAAAAACTGTCAACAGGGCACTGCACCTAACGCACTGTATTTGCTCAAAATATATTTTTTGCAAATATTCTTCCAGTTTTTATTAATTTGTTATAAACCAAGATTAAAAAACTTGTTAGGTTCACCTTTTAGCTTGGCAAGCAGTCGTAAGTTGCATGATATAGAAGGGTTAATGTATGCAAATGTATGCAAATCACCTGAATTCCTGCTTCCCTTTTATCCAATTTCAAGATTTTCAAAGAATATAAATCTGTTCTGGCTGGGTCATATTTTCTGAAATTTTCACATTATGATTTTAAACGCTCTATAACAAAACAACTATTTTGTTTTGCAATAAAATTCTTACATTTTGAATAAGAGGCATTTTTATTTTGCTAACCATGATTTTAAGCACTTTTTTGAGTGTCAGTCGATAAGCCCATGCCATTTTAGAATGAGATATACTCTTGTTTCAATTGAAATATTACATTTCACAAAATAGTTTGTACGGGTTTCCTTGTCATCTTAGATGAGAGATATTCCTTCGAAAAAAACTGTGTTGCCAACGTGCAGCTCCACCTTAAGTCTTTGAAAATTTATTTTTAAGAATATGGAAATATGCTGTAAAGTTACTTACAATAACGATCCATTTAAGAATAAAAGTTTATTTTAATAGGTGTCTGTGATACCTGAATTCGTTAAAATACCCCATAAATGTATTGTATTTTGAAAAGAATGTTAAAGCAAATTTGGTAGACTTAAATATATGACTTCCGAACGGATTAAAATACATATATGTTGATGTGCGTTTACTATTGAGATGTAAGAAAGTCATGCAATTTTAATTATTTGTGATTTTTCTAAATATGACAACCGTTAATGATTGTTAGTCATTTAAATAATCTATTTCTGAATATAACATTGGCTTCATCTGTGTACGGCATTATTTGTGATTTTATAGGTGCTTTATACTCGACAGTGTTAAAACATGTAATATTTAATGTTTACTGTTTTAAAAAAGTAGTGGACAAAATCTTTAGTTTCTAATTTAGACTGAACCCCTTCCTTATGGACGAGTGCATCTTTGGTACATCCCCCTAGACGATAGGCAAGAAGTCATCACATATAAGAGCAAAAATACAATAAACACAACAAAGATCATAAAAACGCAAAAAATAAAATAATGTGACCAAAAATAACACATACCACAATACAGACAAATTAAAACTTAGCGCTGATGCAAACAATATCAGACTTTTAAAACTTGATCAACGCACAAACTCACAAAAATTGAAAGCTGTTAAAATTAATTCAAACAACTCATTAGCCCAACAGAATCCAACTGTTAGACGATACAAACATGTACATCTGGAAAATGACACTTGGAAATATGACTCAAGATGTGCTTCCTGTTATTGTGTAACAGTGTTGGATTCTTTGTTTGAACTAATTGTAAGTCTTTGCTAAAGCATACGGTTTTCAGGGTTTTTTTTAGTTTGTGTGTCCATTAGTTTTTATGAATCTGACATTGTTTGCAATAGTGCTTAGTTTCAATTTTTGTGTGTTACGACATTTTTTATTTCGGTCATATCATTTTTTCTCTTTTTTTAGTTTTGTTGTGTTTATTCTATTTTGCTGTTATGTGTGATGACTTCTTGCTTATCATCTAGGGATCTGATAAAGATGCACCCATCCACAAGAAGGGTTTCAGTCTAAATTAAAAACTAAAGATTTTGAACACGTCTTTTTTTAACAGTAAACATTACAGATTACATGCTTTGACACTGTAGAGTGTTAAAAAACCTTACAAATTACGAAAATACCGCACACAGATGAATTCAATGGTATATTTAGAAAGATAATATATCATTCAGAAGGCTAAAATTCATTAACAGTCGTCATATACAGAAAAATCAAAATATTTTAAAAATGAATGTCCAAGGACTTAATAGTGTCTTCTTGATAGTTTCCTAGTGCTAAAAACTATACCAAACCGTTACTTATATTAGAAGCTATTAAGCCATGGGCATTAATTTGGCAGCCATATTTAATTTATGCAAATTTTCAAAGGGCCTTTGTAAAAATTGAGCCACTAAAAGTGTTTCTTCATACCCAAGAAAAATATTAAAACTTTGAAATCAAATAAATAGCGGCATTTTCGTAATTTGTAAGGGTGTTTAATGCGTTGTATATGACCGACAATGTCCTTTGCAGGAATGTTGGCCACCATATTGGATTTATGCAAATTAACGAATTACCTATGCATATCAGAGCATCTCAAAATCATTTGTCCATGCCAAAGAAATATACTTTTAACTTTAAAATCACTGAAATAGTTTGTTTAATATGTGGTATATGACCGAAAATGTCTTTTGTAGGAATGTTGGCCGTCATATTGGAATAATGCAAATTAATGAAGTACCTATAAGGAACATTAAACCTCCAAAACAATTCCCTAGGCCAAATTACTAGTGTCAGACTTTGCAATCACTGAAATGGCTTGTTTGACATGTGATATATAGCAAATTATGTTATTTTGTTGGATGGTTGGCCGCCATATTTGACTTATGCAAATTAGGCATATTTCCCCAAGGTGGATTCGAGTAAACTTTTAATATGTTGTTCTGGGTACCTCATTAAAATGCATTCTGAAGAAAAAAATTCTGTTGCAATTTGTGGTGGGTCTAACCCTATTTTGACTGGACTAATACTTAGCTACCAGCATGGAGAATTGTGCTTCATCAAAAAGTGTGTCTTACAGTCTGTATATCAGATTGTCTGTCGCTTTGTCCGTCTACCTGTCCGTCTGTCAGACTTCTAACCTCGGTCTATCACTCTTGCTATCAGTTCCTACATCAGTCTGTCTCTATTTTGGAGTGTCTGAATGTCTGTCCTCTGAGAGGCTCTGTCACAGACGCTTTGCCTGATTCAAATGAAATTTCATTCAAGATATTCGGCTATGTAATGATTTAAAGACTTATAGCATGGCACTTCGTACAGAAAGTGCAAAGGCAAAATGTGTTTTATCACTCAAAACTACTTGGCTCAGGGCCGTTGACTGCCGTTTTACACAAATTGTCCTAAATTTTAATAGTATTTTCCGCAATGTCGAAAGTTAACAGATCACTGTGAGTACATACAAAATTATTTCGTTTTATTGTGATGAAACCTTCATATGTAGCGGAAAAAAAGTATTGCCTACAAGCTATTCAAAGGTCGGTCGGATCATGTTCCACAGTGCAATGTTGTGTCAAAGGGATATCCGGTTCGTGGGGAATATACTGATGGCTGATATGGCAACACAAATGTCACGACAATGATAATGTACACAGTGTAGGAGTTGAAAATTCTGTATCTCACTTGTGTGAATGAAGGAATGTGACAAGATATGGAGTGCCATTGGTTTATCACGGGGTCATGGCAAAGATACCATGGACCCTCTGAGTACTGCCAGGAAATTACTGTACCCCACTCATGATAAATAATGGAATGTCACAAGATATGAAGTATAATTGGTTATCAGGGAGTCACGGCAAAGATACCATGGGGACCCTCTGAGTCCTACCAGGAAATCCCCAAAAATGTGTGGACAAAATCAAATTCTTGAATCGTAGAGGAATATGGCAAATAAAATGGGAAAGTTTGAAGTTAGAAGACATGTATTGCATACTGCGAACCTGTAATTCTTGAGTATAGTTATGTAAATGAAAATGTTTTAGATTAGGGAGGGGGAGATGGGTGCATCGCATTATCACTCGCATTATTATCTCTTACAAGATTTAATGTAGTGAGCTGGCCGACTTTAACTTTAATAGCAACTAATGTGTGCAGTGAGTTTCAAGTTGAATTGTTCCCGTACTTCAACTGTGTCGATATCAGCTCTGTGGCTTTTAAAATAACTGTGATCCTACATATTCAAATTTTAACACGATAATGAAACTAATTAGGCCCACATACAGACTGCGACTATTTAAAGCTGTCAGTTACATGGTGACATAGGATTGAAAACAGCTGAGGTTGTGTGCGGTGAGTATTGACGAGACTATTTTCAAATTGCCAAAGCCATCACTTTATACAACTAAACGATGATGATTTCAGGGAATCGAAACATAATAAGTGAATTACAGAATACGCTGCAAATTCATACTGAAAACGACAACAAAAAAGTCTTTCCGTCATGTCAACAGTTATAGGGGAATATGACACCCCATCCAACTATCGAGATGCAAGTTTAATTTTAATGTTCTTAAGCAAGACCGAGGCTTACGTATCCGTGTTGTGGCTGTTTTTTTGTCTGTCTGTATTTTCTTTTCTGTCCACGCTCTATCCTTAAAATGAGCCCCCTCCACAAGTAGTATATCTTGAAGAAATTGTAAAAATTTGAGAGTCTGAATGTCTTTCCCCGATGCGAATTCTACCTTATACAAATAAAAAGGTCGTCACCTTGGTTGCCTTGCAAACGAAACCTTGTGGATTTTTCTGGCAGACATGATGTCCGAGGCTTTATTCCTTCGTTATCAGAATCTTGTAGAAAGGGTCAAACATAATTCTGTTTTTTGTAACATTTTCGTTTCGTATTGTGTTATATTTAGATATCAAATAACATGTAAAATATTATTATGTACTGCAGGATAGGCGTACACTATTTAGGCAATTCTATAAAGCAAGAAGCAAGTGTGAAGGATATTTATGCCGCATTGATGTAGAACTGATATAAGTATAAAATGAGCCACTGACGTCGAGATAAAGTCACGAGAAAATGCTACAATTACGTTTACAACTACGAATTCCAATATTTTTTTGCTAATAGTCTCTTCATATTCTAACATGTCCCAGTACCAAATAAAACAGATTTCATACAAAACATTGCCCCAGTTTTTATGTCTAGGTAAAAATTTGGTAGAATTCGACATTAGCTGTGACAGTAATGTTCAATGTAAACTTTGGGGTATGGGGTAAGTTTTGGTCATATTTCATGAAACCTAAAGAAGATATGCATATTACAATATGTCACTTTAAAGACTAGTAAACAACCTTTCTTATAATACCAAACAAGCTCAGCTGATAACTTATAAGAAGACATATTTAACAAAAACGCATGCGAGGTCAGGAATACTGAGATTTTGCCGTACCCCTCAGAATACGACTGTTACAGCTATACAATCCAAGTATTTTTCCTGTAAAAAGTCCATTTCATGTTTTTGATATGGCCCAGTACAATAAAACAGATAAAATACAAAACATTGCCCATTTTTATGTCTACGTAAAAAATTGGTAAAATTTGACATAAGCTATGACAGTAGTTTTCAGTGTAAACTTTGGGTATTGGGTAAGTTTTGGTCACATTTCATAAAAGCTATACAATATATTGCATGTTACAATATGTCATTTTGAAGACTAGTAAATTATCCTTCTAATGATACCTAACAAGTTAGGTATCATTAGATACCAGAAGGTATCTAATAGGAAGACAGGTTTAACAAAAATGCGTGCAAGCGGCAACACTGTGATATTGCGGCACTCTTCAAAATATGACTGTTACAGCTGTAGAGTCCAAACTTTTTTTCTGTTAAAGTCTATTTCATATATCTGACTTGTCCTGTACCAAATAAAACAGATTTCATACAAAGCATTGCATTTTTTATTATGCCTAGCTAAAAAATCGGTAGAATTTGAGATTTAAAGTAATTTGCATTGTTAAACTTTGGGGTATGGGGTAAGTTTTGGTCATATTTCAAGAAAACCGTAGAAGATATTGCATATTATGCAATGAAGTCTTAAAGACCAATGAATTGTGTTTCTAATGATACCAAACAAGTGAGGTTATCTTAAAAAATAGGCTCAGAAAATGTCTTACAGAAGACAGATTTGACGAAAATGCAAGTGGGTTGCAAACTCGTGATTTTGCGGTACCCTTCAAAACATGACCATAACAGTTATTGCATCCCTATATTTTTTCTGTTAAAATTCCATTTCGTACTCTAGGGATCCTAAGGCTTCCGAAAAATACAGGTTTGTTATCCTGTGGGGGATGGACATAGACCCCCTCTACCTCACTGACTACATACATACATACATACATACATACATACATACATACATACATACATACATACATACATACATACATACATACATACATACATACATACATACATACATACATACATGCATGCATGCATGCATGCATGCATGCATGCATGCATGCATGCATGCATGCATGCAGTGCACGCACGCACGCACGCACGCACGCACGCACGCACGCACGCACGCACACACACACACACACATACATAGATACATACATAGATACATACATACATACATACAATATACATTCATACATACATACATACACACACACACACACACATACATACATACATACATACATACATACATACATACATACATACATACATACATAATACATACATACATACATACATACATACATACATACATACATACATACATACATACATACATGCATGCATGCATGCATGCATGCATGCATGCATGCATGCATGCATGCATACATGCATGCAGACAGACAGACAGCCATGCAAATTAGATGCAGATGAGATCGTATAAGATACCTGTCTTTGGTTATATGCATGTACCAAAAGGGAGCTTAAAATGCCCCAAAATACAAAATTGCAGATTGCATCATATTTTCATTATATGACATTTAGTTGATCTGTAGGCACATGTATGCAAAATATGAAAGCCATCAGACAAGGTACTTTGATAAACATATATTTTCACCAAAAAAGGCGAGAATTGCCCCTAAAATACAAAATTACAATAACATCATAATATCAATATATCACAGAGTGATACCAGACTAGTAGTTTTAGAGAAACAAATTTTTACCAAATATGGCAAAAATTGCCTAAGAAATACATAAGTTGTAGATTCCAACATAATGTCAAAAAGATCATACTAAGAATAACTGATTCAAAATGACCAGATACCGCACTCAAACTGCAACGTCATAATTCCACAGCACAAAAAAACTTGGTCAACCACCCATACAGTCAAACAGCAAAAGAACATGAAGTTAACGGAAAATTTTCTCACACGACTATAGAAGTCGGGGGACTTTGTTTACGTCCATGGTTATCAGAATATGTCACAGGCAAGAAGCAGATACTTAGCTACCAGCATGGAAAATTGTGCTTCATCAAAAAGTGTGTCTTACAGTCTGTATATCAGATTGTCTGTCGCTTTGTCCGTCTACCTGTCCGTCTGTCAGACTTCTAACCTCGGTCTATCACTCTTGCTATCAGTTCCTACATCAGTCTGTCTCTATTTTGGAGTGTCTGAATGTCTGTCCTCTGAGAGGCTCTGTCACAGACGCTTTGCCTGATTCAAATGAAATTTCATTCAAGATATTCGGCTATGTAATGATTTAAAGACTTATATGCATGGCACTTCGTACAGAAAGTGCAAAGGCAAAATGTGTTTTATCACTCAAAACTACTTGGCCCAGGGCCGTTGACTGCCGTTTTACACAAATTGTCCTAAATTTTAATAGTATTTTCCGCAATGTCGAAAGTTAACAGATCACTGTGAGTACATACAAAATTATTTCGTTTTTATTGTGATGAAAACCTTCATATGTAGCGGAAAAAAAGTATTGCCTACAAGCTATTCAAAGGTCGGTCGGATCATGTTCCACAGTGCAATGTTGTGTCAAAGGGATATCCGGTTCGTGGGGAATATACTGATGGCTGATATGGCAACACAAATGTCACGACAATGATAATGTACACAGTGTAGGGGTTGAAAATTCTGTATCTCACTTGTGATAAATGAAGGAATGTGACAAGATATGGAGTGCCATTGGTTTATCACGGGGTCATGGCAAAGATACCATGGACCCTCTGAGTACTGCCAGGAAATTACTGTACCCCACTCATGATAAATAATGGAATGTCACAAGATATGAAGTATAATGGGTTATCAGGGAGTCACGGTAAAGATACCATTAGGACCCTCTGAGTCCTACCAGGAAATGCCCAAAAATGTGTGGACAAAATCAAACTTCTTGAATCGTACAGGAATATGGCAAATAAAATGGGAAAGTGTGAAGTTAGAAGACATGTATTGCATACTGCGAACTTGTAATTCTTGAGTAAAGTTATGTAAATGAAAATGTTTTAGATTAGGGAGGGGGATATGGGTGCACTGCATTATCACTCGCATTATTATCTCTTACAAGATTTAATGTAGTGAGCTGGCCGACTTTAACTTAGCAACTAATGTGTGCAGTGAGTTTCAAGTTGAATTGTTCCCGTACTTCAACTGTGTCGATATCAGCTCTGTGGCTTTTAAATAACTGTGATCCTACATATTCAAATTTTAACACGATAATGAAACTAATTAGGCCCACATACAGACTGCGACTATTTAAAGCTGTCAGTTACATGGGTGACATAGGATTGAAAACAGCTGAGGTTGTGTGCGGTGAGTATTGACGAGACTATTTTCAAATTGCCAAAGCCATCACTTTATACAACTAATCTATTTCACTTCAATGATGATTTCAGGGAATCGAAACATGATAAGTGAATTACAGAATACGCTGCAAATTCATACTGAAAACGACAACAAAAAGTCTTTCCGTCATGTCAACAGTTATAGGGGAATATGACACCCCATCCAACTATCGAGATGCAAGTGTAATTTAACGTCCTTAAGCAAGACCAAGGCTTACGTATCCGTGTTGTGGCTGTTTTTTTGTCTGTCTGTATTTTCTTTTCTGTCCACGCTCTATCTTGCAGTCCGTATATCAGCATGCATGTCTGTCGCTTTGTCCGTCTACCTGTCCGTCTGTCAGACTTCTAGCCTCTGTCCATCACTCTTTCTATCATTTCTTACATCAGTCTGTCTCTACTTTGGAGTGTCTGCACGTCTGTTCTCTGGGACTCTCGGTCACAGACGCTTTGCCTATTTAAATGCAATTTCCTTCAAAGAATCCGGCTTTGAAATGATTGAAGAAACTATACACAAATCTGCATGGCACTTGGTAAATAAATCATAATTGGAATTCGGATAAAAGTCAAAGTTCATTCAGTAGCCGGAGATCAAAGCCATGGGTAACTCCTTAATAAAATGAGAAAAGGGAAAAAGGCAGGATTGTAAATCTGTAACATAGTACTTCTTCAATATGAATTTCTTTCCTTAGAGCAGAAATTGCCGATTGGTATTATTCTAAATCACATATTTCAGTTTGTCTATAGGGAGCTTACGTGGATGCGTGATGTCTTCCGTTATCTCATTTAGTAATGCGATGATAATTAAATTATGTCGAAATGAAAACGGTTTTCTCCAAGTTATTGTTGAGTGAAAGTGCTACACTGTACCTAAATGTGCCAAAATTGTACGTTCAATACTGATAGATCTATAATTCTTTTGATTTTTCCTTTAGCGACTTCGTAAAATTATCAATAAAACCTTTTGAACGCAGACCACGTGACACAGTAAGAAGTAATCCACCGTTTCATCATTAAGGAAAGGAACTCAACATCAACCTAGCCAAATGCAGTCTTTTGAAAACTTTCCATACCTACCAACCGGAGCAATTGGAATTCTTCAATATTTCTTGGTGGCGTCATTTGGTCAGCTTCATTGCTAGCAGAGTAATGTACTGTGACATCAGGTTTTTCTTTCGTTGACCTGGTGTTTGGATGGATTGTACGTATTTTGTTTCAATTATTTTATTCTTACCCTAGCCAGAAGCATAAGGTTGTCATAAGAAAGTTTCGGAATCAATACTCTTTTTGAAGTAATTTTGATCACGCATTTCTCTTATTAATACTTTTGATTTGAGGTCCTGAAAATATTGAGGCACTTGACTATCTAAGGTAGAATGCACTCAGAAATGAAGAAATTAAACTTTTCCTCGGATTTTCCTCAACGAAACTTTCAACCATTCTCTTACCAAACTGAGAACAAAAATCAGGAGTCAGCTTGCAAAGTTTGGTAGCAGAGAAACAAATAACATAACATTTACCATCATTTGAAATTCAAACTGGCTACCATCCTTGTGTAGAAATAGGTGGTTTCGATTTTTAAAAGCCGACGGTGATTTTTGTCTCACTGCAAGAGCTTTAAAATGAGCCCCCCTCCAAGTAGTATATCTTGAAAAAATTGTAAAAATTTGAGAGTCTGAATGTCTGTCCCCGATGCGAATTCTACCTTTATACAAATAAAAAGCTCGTCACCTTGGTTGCCTTGCTAACGAAACCTTGTGGTTTTCGAACTGAGTTATCTACCTGCATTTTCTCTTTTGTTATGTTGTACTCGATAGAGTATGATGTAAAACAATGATATGTAACTAAATCTTAGGAGTCATAGGAGAGGCAACCTTTGTACTTCAACGATTCTGCCTCTGTCTTTGTTATCTTAATTTACCTATATCTATTTACTTTGGCGGCATTTATCTTGTTCGAATTTCGGTTTAAAAGTAATCTATTTGTTCAAAATATCGATGAGAGAACATCTATTCATTTAGACATAGCCATATTAAGTAAACTTTCGGCCAAACAGGCCAAATAATTATTTCTGTACGTTTGCAATGTCCAGAGTACTTACAGAAAACCGACCATTATTATTGAGGTCCGTCAAAACATCTTCTCTTTCAGATTTTCTTGACAGGTTTCATAGGCTGTTTGTCGGCCACAAGAAATAGCAGAGGATATGTAAGTAACAGTTACATTTAAATATGACACTATTCTGAGATGCTCACAAGGATTAATGATAAAAAAGAAAAAAAACGGATTGTGTTTCTATCGTTGACCCGGGGTCAAAGGTCATGTCAACCAGTAAAATGTAGCAGCTTCAAGTTGGTGTTCATCGTGTCGTAATGAAATTTCACATAATGAAAGGAATACAACAATCCTTTTATTTGGTATAGTTGCATTTTCTCTGTTGTACAACCTTTTTCTGTCAGACATGATGTCCGAAGCTTTATATCTTCGTTATCAGAATCATGTAGAAAGGGTCAAACATAATTCTGTTTTTGTAACATTTTCGTTTCGTATTGTGTTATATTTAGATATCAAATAACATGTAAAATATTATTATGTACTGCAGGATAGGCGTACACTATTTCGGCAATTCTATAAAGCAAAGAAGCAAGTGTGAAGGATATTTTATGCAGCATTGATGTAGATATAAGTATAAAATGAGCCACTGACGTCGAGATAAAGTCACGGGAAAATGCTACAATTACGTTTTCTGAAATCTGAACTTACAGGAAATATGTAGTGCCATCATGATCTTGTGTCAAGAGGATTTTCTTCGATAAAATACAGTCCGGTATAGAATGTGCATGCGTATTCATTACGTCACCAGATCAACCTCTACTATTTCACAATTTTTATTGCAGACCGTCTTGCAAACAACATGACATTTTAATATTCAAATCATGAGCAGTACTTATAGCGTGTACCAGCCCCTACTCGTAAACTTACATTTTTCTTTCAGGTCAAAGCTTCATTGGTCTTATCTATAATCTGTACAGTTCTTTGTTGTCCAATACTACTGATCATACAATTTCAAGTTGTAACTCGGGCCTATGTAAGTAAAACAATCTGTTGTATTTTTAACTTTTAGACCTTTCTAAATTTTATATGAAAAACAAGTTCGAAGGTTTAGACTACCTTGATTTTGACTAGAAAGAAGCCCATAATTAGCATAAAGAAAGATTGCATTTTTCAGCTTCGCGACAGTTTACTTACAATTTCGGACGACTTTGCAAGCTATTCTACAAGAAAACACATGTGGCTAAGCACCAAACTGCCTCTAGAGTTTGTCTGGCATACGCAAGGGGTAAAATAATTAACACCGCATTGGCAATAATATGGTATGAAGGCATATTCTTAGGGGCTAAATAGCTGTCCGGAAACGATTATAATCAAGCTGTTAATAGGTACGAAACATTTACATAATACCATGCTAAAGGATCTTTCACTTAACATAATCTGTCTGGTAAACACTCAAAATCTAACGATTGGCACATGATGATACGTCCCGTTAGTAACGACCGTTATGAAAAAAATTGTCATGAATTTCTCGACTCATGAAAAAGTTTCCAGCTATTCAAAATATTAAGCACACCTTGCAAGTCATCGATGCAAATTATATAAATCGTACACCTGCTGGGTGGGCAGTTTCTCAAAGTCACCTGCTGGATAAAATATTAATTACCCTTCTCGCCGATGATGAGAAATAGCAAGCTCGTTTGTTTGTTCTTCCTTCTGCATGCTGAAAAAAAAACAGAAAAAGATACGCGCTGCCATCCTTTTTGCGAGGATTTTGTGAATCTCTACCATAATGTGTTCAGTACACCTATGTATATTGTTAATTTTCGCATTTCAAAGTTATTCTAATTATCTATATATTTTATCGGGTGTACTATTATCTTATCATATTCGATCGAACATTGATTTTTCGCTACTCTCTTTTGACTTTTATAGTTCACTGATAGTCGGTGCGCGAGTATGGAAACTATCGTGATATTTGCGGCAGGCCTGTCGTTTTTTTTCTGGCATTCATCAATTCAATACTTTGTTGTTCCATATGGAATCCCGGAAGTCAGGTACAAACTTAATTTATGATCTTCGTGAGGGGTTGTTAAAACGGTTGATGTTTCATTTATAAATAAGATAAAGGTTGTCGTCGAAAGAATCATCTTTGTCTGGTTATTTCTAAACCGGATGCAACGTCTCTTACGTCGGGATGACACGGCAGGGACAATCGCCCAAACGTTTAAATTTGAGAGGAGTCATCCCTTACAACAGACTTTATACCCTTTTGAGCCCCAAAGTCTATTTTATCACCTTTATGAAATATACCACTGTCAATTTTTTCTAATTTTTGCCAAAAGTTTGTAGTCGATGAAAGGTTATGCCCATTTGGTCCACAATTATGAAAAAAACTTACAGAAAAGTTCACAAAAATGGTAAAATATTGCATTAAAACATTGGCCAGCAAAATTACAGCAGTCAAAGGGTTTAAACCTTTCATTGCCTCTTTTTAGCCCTGACCATTCTCTGAATTATTTCACACATTCCATAAAATAAGTAGAAATGAGAGTTGTTTCAACGCATACAGTACATGCAAACGTTTAACCGTACTCCAAAGCTATAAAGGATCCAACCTTTGAAAACACGAGATTTTGTACTAAATATCCGCTACCTATGTAGAATAAGCCCTCTCAACAATATGCATGTAAGTATCCACTTAAAACATAGATAAAATTCTACTTCACTAGGATGTAGAGACAGCCATAAACATACGGCTATCACCATCAGCTAATATATGCAAGTGTCCAAAAGCGTCAAAGAAAAGCTATTGTTGACATTTCATTTTCCAAGATAACGTATGCAAATTCACAATCAGCATTTCATCAGTCGAACGCTATCAATGATAAGCGTAACCAGCTCTTACTTTACGCAACAAATATGTGGCGGGAATGTAAAAAGTACACAGACACACAGACACAGACACTGACATAAACACACGAAGACACACACAGACACATAGGCACACACACATACACACACACACACGCACACACACACACACACATATATATATATATATATATATATATATATATATATATATATATATATATATATATATATATATATATATATATATATATTATGTGTGTTATCAAGATTTGATATTTCGACCATAAAGTTATGAGGAGACTCGTTCAAGTTGACCGTCATTGTTATCTTTATGGAAGATTGAAAGATCCACCCAATTAAATCAACAAATACAAATACAGTAGTTTCATTTTACGAAACAGAACAGAAGTAAAATAATAAATAATTCTTGGTTTTGTAAATATATGTCACTCAAAACCTCCTGCGAAAGAATAAGCGGAGAACGTTACTTATTCCACACTCATGCCAATCAATTTGATCTTATTGTACCACTATACTCGTGGCAACAAATTCTCATGAATTATTTGCACTTTGAACTAAAGACAGGCAAACATCGACACAGAACTACCAGATCAGCAACGTTCATCACAAGTATCTGGACCAAACAGGAGAAAATCGCCGCCCTTCCATACAGAACTGCAATGGTCATTTGTATACTCAAGTCGTGATTGGGCTTGGAGCAGTCAGTGCGGGCAGTGTTGCAGTCATACGGTCATGTTCACGCAAGTGGGTGAATGTTGGATTTGGTATATACTGCGGAGTTCTGGTGGTTGGTATTTCTCGAACCTTTAAATCATTGAAATCACTCAATAAAGCCTTGTGCTTTTATTTAAAAAAAACATCAAAGTCGGTTGAACGTATTTATAAATCAATCACACAAAAAAACGCGAAAGGGAGCGGCTATGTAAAATGGACTATGAAGGACCATGTCAATATTTTTGAGTGGTTAACTATCAGACGTAGATGCGGACGCCTTTTATGTCCAGTCCGATGCAGAATGCACTAGCTGAAATGTTTGGGACCCGACTCATTAATGGCGTACCTTCATGGACGCCCTAATAATGGTCGAATAACTTAATGCATGAAAAAAACGCCATAAAAACTCAAAAGGTAAACAAAAGTGGGAAATGTTTATGATTTGTCAAAATACACTCGCATAGGCCAGGTAAAGTACTGAACTTTGATGGAAGCGATTGGGACAGTAAGCTTATGTGATATTTTCTCTACGTGAAGAGAGGTTTGAGCTGTTTTAGCACATTAGGTGATCATATTTTTATCCTATCATAGCTTTTGAAGCAAATGCTAAAGTTTTTATCCTTGACCGCCACTTCGAGGGTTATTTCAGAACTAGGAAATATTGCCTACGGCCATCAGGAAACTTATTTACGGTTTCAAGACAAGAAATTGACCTTTTAAGCTAACAATTCTCTTAGTGGTTACAAGCTCATCTCCATCAATTATATATTTTCGGAAAGCCTAGATATAGGGGAATATTTTGGTTACCATTGTTTCAAATAACATTCACGTGACAGTAATTTGTATAACCTTAAAAAAATCGGTTTTCCGTATGTTTTGTTTCAATGCTTTGAGATAGGTGGCTGAAATTTGTGTTCCAATGTGTGTCTCAGAATTTTTTAACCTTCTAAAACAATTTTTATGCCAGAAAATCTTCCAGAGCAGTGATTTTAATCCTAGTTGATTTCTTTAAAGTTGTGCTCCAAAAAAAACTAAACAATATATAAAAAATCTGAGACACTCTTTGGAAGACGTTGTAACAGCTTGCATTCCAGCAAGTTTCAGTCGGATATTTTGAAGTATTGAGACAAAACACAGGGAAAAACCGATTTTTGAAAGGTTATACAATTTCCTGTCGCGTGATAGTTTAGCAAATAATAGCGACACTGTGGTACCCAAAATGTTTCCGCTATATCAAGACTTTCAGAAAATGTATAATTACGAGGTTCTGAGTTTATTAACCACCAGAGATTGTTAGATTAAAATACCAATTTCCTTTTCCTGGAACCTTAATTGGAATTCGGAGTAAAGGACGACCAATTCCAATTTGGCCGAAAACGCTGTAGTCATTGAAGACCAATAGAGACACTTATCAAACACTGTGTTTTCAGATCGCAGCGGCGGGACTTGTTGCATTGATCTCAGTCGCCAAAAGAAGCAAAGGAAGACTGGTAAGTACATGAACGATATAAAACTAAGTCATTTATAACTTATTGTTCACCAAAGTTGATATATGGGACCGTTCAGTTTTTACGGCGCGGGGGCGACAAATCCAGGGGGGTGTCATCGTAATTTTGGAATCTGCAAAGGGGGGTCATCGCTTTTTCACTGGTAGGAAAGGGGGGGTCACCACATTTTCAAGAACAATAATACCAACAATAAAGTTCACTTTATGCCATGGCCATGATTGACCCTCTTTAACCGGCGGGCCGCCTTCGGCGGCCCACTACAATAAATATACTTTATGTATTACCTATGACCCTCTTAACGGGCAGACGCCTTTGGCGGCCCACTCCAATTAGGTTTACTTCATGCAATGGCCATGATCGACCCTCTTTACTGGCGGGCCGCCTTCGGCGGCCCACTACAATAAATTGACTTTATTGTAATACCCCATGACCATCTTAACGGCCGGACGCCTTCAGCGGCCCTGTTCAGTAAAGTTTACTTCATGCAATGGCCATGATCGACCCTCTTTTTACCAGTGGGCCACCTTTGGTTGCCACTAGAATAAAGTTGACTTTACGTAATGGCCCATGACCCTCTTAACCGGAGGGCTGCCTTTGGCGAACCACTCCAATAAAGTTTACTTTATACAATGTCCATGGACATAAGTTGTCTATGGAAATAAAGTTAAAAATTGCCTTACAGTCGTCCTAATTAACAGACGTTTCAATGGATGTGGCTGAGAAGTTTGTGCACTGGCATCTCTGCTACACGTATAAAGTGCGCCGCGTACTGGAGTTCAAATCAAAACCGTGCGGGTAAATTTGACATATGGGTTTTGGTTATATTTCAACGGGGGAGGGGGGTCATTAAATTTTTTTGTCTAACAAAGGGGGTCATCTTTTTTCACGAAAAATGCAGGGGGGTCTATTTTTTTGAACACCGGCGACAAGATCTTGCCCCCCCCCCCTACAGGCCGTAAAAACTGAACGGCCCTAAGCTGAGATTATCCGATATGAACAAAGCGGGACATTGCCATGTTCTCTGCATGAACTCAAACCTAATGTTTTGATTGATATGAATCAACTTTATCAAAAACATTTTGAATAACCAACTATCTTCACTGAATTTAACTTTCAAGTAACAACATGCATATTTCATTTTATTGGGTAAAATTTTATTTAATTTTAGTTTATTTTCTTCTCCTCTATATCGAAACGAGCTCATAAAACAGAGTAAATGGTCCAAAAGTAGCACCAGGAGCACGAAAACAAACATCCTAAAAATCAAACTTGGATACTACATTCCGTATGGTGAGGCGAAGGTCGCCGGGATCATGGAAAAATGTGTTCTCTGAGTTTTCATGTTACCTAGACGATGATGTGAACGAATCGTCACTAAGCTTGGTATTTTAGCCCTTGCATTACAGGATTGCAAGTAAGCTTATGAGAAGTAATATTACAACAGTATCATCAAGGCAAGGTGAATAAAATCATATCTTGTTATTTTTTCAGATGGCCACATCATTGATAGCATCAATTCTGTCTGCGGCATATTTTTGCCCTCTTCTGATTGGTTTTGGTACATTTGCACTAATTGACACGGCCAATGAGTGTGGTAGCAGCAGCTGTTACCAGGTACGTTGACAATCTCCTCTATCTTTTGGTATCCTTCTCAAAGTGCTTGCTATGTCATCAGGACACTCATCCCCTACCCGGGACAATTCGAGAGATGAGAAAATTTACTTACATTGTCGGTGCTACCGTGTCCTTATAACAAATACCATAACATGTTTACAAAATAGAGGGCGATAAATCATGTTGAATCGCTGCTAAAACACGCTGTGTGAATTACTTGTTACCTTCTCAATCTATCTATCTATCTATCTATCTATCTATCTAATATATATATATATATATATATATATATATATATATATATATATATATATATATATATATATATATATATAATATATATTATATTCACCGAGAGCAGGTGACAATTTGCCCGACGCCGGGTAGGCAAATTGTCTCCTATTGCGAGGGCACATACACCCATGCAGGCAATACTATTTTTATTACATGCCTCTTCACAGTTATGCTATATAACATTTAGTTACATGCAGGGTATTTTCAAACACTTTTACCATTATCGACCTGCATCAAACAGATTTTAACGGAAGTCCATATAGCAGTGCGCGCATGGACAATTTACATCTAGCGTTAAGCGTCTACTTTGACGTCGAAAAGATCGAAAGGCATCACTGGCCCGGTTAACCATGGAAACCGGTCAGTACATCGTTCATCGGCCCGCTAACATCCCGGATGTTCCTATTCAAATCAATGCACTGATTTGCAATCACCTCGAGGCATGTAATAAGACATGTATATATATATATATTGTTATATGTGTGTGTGTAATTAATCATATTTTATATATAGATATATGAAATATTTATGTGTGTCTGTAACATTATATTTTCTCACCCTCTTGTATGTACTATTACAAATTTAAGCAGAGTCTTGCAAGCCTTGTGTACAATGAATTACTATTGAAGTTGTTCTCTCCTATTGTTAATACTACCCTCATTTACAGAAAAAACATTGTTCACCATGGGAAATCACCATGGTCGCAACAGGAGCAGTTTCCATGGTATTAGCTATCCTATTAGCAGCTATGCATTGTAGTTTTTGCTCTGCACTTTACGCTACGAAACCTATGGTATGTTATTTTGTCGACCTCTTCGTTATGTCTCCACTGACCTTATCATAACAGAGCATTCGACTCTGTCCGTTTGTTTGCTCCAATTGCATAAACTATTTGGCGTTGTCTAAGTTTTAAATGAGCTTATTCTGTTCTTTTACTTCCTGTTCGGTTTTAATATCTTCGTTGCTGTCACTCCATTTTACAAGGGGTTGCAGCATTCCTCAATGCACTGTTCTCGCTATACTGATGTTGATATTGACTTTCTATGTGATTTTAGTCCGTTGATCTCCTTTGAAAGTTGTGCAAACTATTAGTTATAAAAGCCTACCTCTTTAATTAACCCTTTTAACTCTGGAGTCAATTTTGTCGCCTTTACAAAATTGACTCAGTCATTTTTTTAGATTTTGCCAAACTTTTGATACAAACTGTAGATATTGAATGTGATGTCTATTTGCTCCAAAATTTTCAAAACAAAAACATAAAATTCATAAATATTGGTAGAATGTTGCACTTAAAATTTTGGTGGGAAAAAGTAAAGCACTCAAAGGGTTAACCTACGTTTCGATCAAAAAGTGTGCGCAGTTTGTCATCTAGATTCTGTGTTCAAGTACCTTTCCGTCAGAGATTTTTCATTTCGGCTACCTGTTTTATTTCCAGGCTGTCTGTTTGTTCCCCTATGTCTGTTCTGCCGAATTTGTTAACGTTCACCTGCCATAACGTTTACTGCCATTCTGTATTCTTTTGGAATTTCGATCCTATATGTCATTCACATTTCGGTGTTTTGAATATGATAATCTAGGTCATGGTAGTTTCTGGTGACGAAGATAAAATGAAGCTGCTTCGAGGAGGTGAGAGGTCTTGAAAACGTTTTGATTTTTCCACAAGAGTCCATTTGTAAGTTGTAGTCAATGTCATGTCAGGGTCTCAACAACATCATTTGATCAAACCAAACAGCTCAGGCTATTGCATCTGACTCTCTACTGTATTTTTATTTGCCACAGGATCTCGAGGGTACAAGGAAACCAGATCGAAACTGTTTCGAGTGGATTGGAAGTCCTGAATGATCGCATAATTGTAGCGGAAACAGCTTTCAGATAGTATATCCTAAAAAGTCAATTTTGAAGAAAAGGATTTATACAGAGAATATGAAAATAATGGGAATGTCAACAATGTTTCCTCGCTGTTAGCACATGTAAAACAGGAGAGTATAAAAATTGTTGTCAGACTCTTTAGATTGAATGTCTATATTTTACGATAATCTCAATAGGACCAATTTGGATTTAATCTTGTATAGTGAACCAAGGTGAAAGAAATCTTTAAGTTCACTTTATCTTACCTTGTTTTCTTTACTTTATTTCTTATTTACCTCCATCATTTTAGATAGTTTGTATAATTATAACGATCACTAAGTGTTATGATTAAAACGATTGGAATTAATTTTGGAAAATTTGATCTCCATATTTTTCAAATTTCTCAAACGTGTTAGGTGCTATGGCCTATAGCTGCATTTGCAATATCGCAAATTACTCATAAAAACAAGTGAGTAATGAAAAAAGAAAAGCAGATGAGATAAAATTTGTAGATTAAATCGGCATTACTTCATCAAATTATCCCAAATTAGTTTCAATCGTGTTGATTATAAATTTTTCTACAGTGTATACTTTTGAAAAGTTAATTACTAGTTTCACTCCATGTAAAATATTCGAACAAAAACATTATCTGATGTATGTATATATAATTCCTCTCAATCTACTTCGGCGCAAATTATATAATCCTCTGTCAATCTTTAAGCATATACTATGATGCCATCTTTCGATATTAAGGTAGAATGCTGGAAACTCAAACTTTAATATTTATTATTTTTCGCTCCACTAATTGTAGAGGGTAATCATCTTAGGGCTCTTGGTGTAAAAAAGCGTTCACTGTCTTACTTTTTCGAAAATTTATTTTTCTCCGTGTAGTTAACAAGAGAATGGAGGCCATTTTGAATTTCAAATATCGATTAATCTTAAGTAATTTGTTCTTTAGACTAGAACCAAAATTTGCAAGGAGACTCCCGATTTTTTATTCTTGATTTGAAGAATGGTTAAAGATTCCTTTACGAAGTTTGAGCAAAGGTTTTAGTCTAAACTTTCAATTTCGAGGCGCATACTACCGTAAGCTAGTTTCAGTTTTGGCAATCATACGCCTAATAGGCAAACTTTAAAAAGAATCCAAAGGGTGTTTTCCAATTTGAAATTCGATTGCAAATGTTCATCGTTTGGTAGTTAGGTTGACGTACTGTACACATATTCTCCTGTAGTTTATGTGCAACAAGGCATATTACAATTTTATAGCACTGTCAATGAATGTTTCGGCGGCTCAGTTCGAATGGACTTCATCCCTTGTTGGAAAGACAATAACAACAACTGTTTACAACCTTCAAAATGGCGACAGCAGGAATTAGCGACGACAACAATGCAAAAACTGGCATATTAGTATGTATATTACACTACTTCCTTTACGAAATACACAATTTCAAGATTTCTCATACAAGAAACTAGAAGTTATAATTTTTCTTGATATGATCACGTTTGCCTGTCAATCAATTTATGTTTTCATGAATAGCTATTTTACTTTATTGATAAGATTATGGTGTAAATTGACTATTGCTTTTTTTGGTATATGCAACTTTTAGGAAAGTAGTTTTCAAAGCAACAAGTACCATAGAACAGTTACGAATCTTGTCAAACCTTGTAACGTGTAATTGGCTTCATTGTGTCAGTTTTGTTGATTTTTCACCTAAAACTCCAATAAAGACTTTAGCGTGGATTATAATATGCTTAGCTGGAATCCGGCAATCTGATTGGCTGGAGCCGGGGTTTATATGCTCAACAAGAAGACCTGCGCGTCGCGTAACATTTTTGAGCTCGCGCAAATTTCGAACGCCAGTTTGAGAGTTCAACGCGTCAACGCGCCATAATATCGAACAAGTCTACGGCTTGAGATTGATTTTGATTGTTAAATTTTAGTCTGGTGCAGCTTGATGAGACACAAATGAAGAATTTCTGTAAGCAGCGACGGCTATGTGACAACAACATAATTTTTAAAGTTTTTTTGAGCGTTTTTTATCAAGTAAATTTCTTCAAATCGTTGTCGCAATATCGATGCGTTACCTTACCGTATTTTATTGAATCAACTGTGCACGCGCGCGTTCTGAAACGTTCTTTTCAGAGTTTGTGTGAGGCTGTGCGCTCTTGAACTCTCGTCCAACTTCGGCCTAAAAGAACGACAATTGTCCACTTGTTTTTAACTTTAGCATTTTATAATGAGGTTATAAACGGTGCGCTCGGGTATTTAGTTGCGGATATAAGACCTCTGGACTGAAAATTAGCATATTGGCGGGAAATAATCACCGAGCGAAGCGAGCCGTTTATAACCTCTAAATAATCTTGAAAGTTGTCCAATTTATAATAGCAATGTGGTCGTAAAACCTTGGAATTTTTTACTTATAAAGAAAGAGCGAGAGTTTTCTCTACGATTATAATATGACTTTCGCAGCTGTACTGGACAAACAAAATAGGAATGCCAATCATTATAAAGGGAACATTGGTTAAATATTTGCAAAATAAATAGCTCTACCGAGTAGAGGTTCAAAGTTAACCATTGTTATAGTATAATACAGAGACGAGGCTAGTATCACACTTGTAGGTTCTTCATGGTGAATGATGGACGTCATTACGTAGGATATCAAACGGGAGCTTTGTGTTACTCCGATTGTGTTTGCTGTCGTTTCCGATTCCTGGTCATCGCTCATGCATAACAGGTCAGCATAGAAACATCTGTAATTTTAAGTAAATCACTCTCTCCATGTAACTTGATACGTTCCGTGACAAATTTCAGTCGCGCTATTTATACCAATGTTCGGAAATTAACTTCAAAATTTGGACAATGCTTACGCACAATGTCCCGTCGAGGCAAGTTTTCAACTCACGTTCTCGAAGGCCCCACAAACCATGAGTCACCGTATGCTGGCATTCGATCACTTTTTTATCCGTTTATTGGCCAAATGTTCTTTCATTCAGTCTTTGTATTGTGTATGACAGTGACTCTCTTAGATAAGAAATAAGTGTAGGTGTCGCGCTGTGTTATATCTCAACATATTTAATCGGTTGTATATATACGTAAAGGGCGCAATCGGTTGGTGCTGGTTAACTTCCTGGTGACCTTTGCTAGTGTGTTCCGTCACCATAGGTATGTCAATGGGGCATAAGGGACTGGTCATTTTTTTTCGGCCGGGGGGTGGGGGCGGTGGATTATTTTTGCCGACGTCAAAAAGTGGCTGACCCTCCTATTCCAACTTTCGAAAACAGGTTGACCCCTTCCCTGCGCGCGACAAAGGTAAAACAAACGGCTGACTCGCAGCGTGTTTGCAAGGTTATATCTGATTGGTGGATTGTCACTATTCACAGCAACTTAGGGAGTTTGTTTGTATTATTTAATTATAAGGTAAGATTCTGCCAACCAATTGGATAACAGCTTCGAAATCGCTGCAAGTCGCCCCAAAACAAAAGGTGGAATATAAAGTGATAATTCAGTGTGTGTCAGTGTGTGTGTGTGTGTGCGTGTGTGTGTGTGTGTATATATATATATATATACATATACATATATACATATATATATATATATATATATATATATATATATATATATATATATAATTATTATTATTATTATTATTATTATTATATTATTATTATTATTATTACAAGTTTAGGGGCTGTAAGTATTATATAGAAATCTAAAAAACAATTCATTGAAGCTGTGGGACTGCTGAAAAAAAATGTTGTTACTCCTGAATGGTTGCCATGGAAACATCTCACATTAAAATGAGTGTGATTTTTTTGGTGTGCTAATCAGAAAACCCCTTATTATCAATTTTTTACATCAATTAAGAGTTCTTTAATAGGAATTAGGGAAAAGTAACATTTTCAATCCCAAATAGTTACTATGGCAACTCGAAAAATTAAAATAAGTCTGACATTGTGTTCTCTGACCCGAACTTCCCCACTAGATAATTTTCATATCAATCAAAGTAACTTTTCAAGGGATATTAGAAAAACTGAAATTTTCAACACCTAAAATGGTTACCATGGAAACATGGGGCAGTGAAATCGATATCATATTTGGTCTTTTCGACCCAAAATACCCTTATGGTGAAATTTTCACGGAAATTGAACCTATTATTATTCGTGTTATTATTTCTATATAATACTTTATTAATTATTATTACAAGTTTAGGGGCTATAAGTATTATATAGAAATGTAATAACACTAGTTCATTGAAGCTCTGGGAATTCTGAAAAAGAGGTGTTGTTTATTTTAATTTTGTCAAAAGGGGTGACTTCTAATTGTTGTACGTGCAGTGCAGAATTATACATAATACTGTACAGAGAGAGGGACATTATTAGGCCAAGGAGTAATTAAATGCTTGTCGGAAAAGTGACACTAAGCAGTTTAAAGCGATACCCAGCAGGCCCAGACTTTTAACTCGTGTGCGAACTTTATGGATACACATTCAATCGAAAGCCACAGAACAGTGCCACAAACGGCAAAAATTAGAGAGGCACCTTTTTCATCATATAGGCAGAAATCAATGTATTATTGCCTTATTTGTATTATACGGTGATTGTTTTAACAGCACAATGGCAAATTAACTGTAATGTTATTAAAAATTACTTCAAACCATAACATAAATGATCAAACAGGCACGTGCATATAGAATAAAACATTTTTTTTTATTTCTTGAAGTGACAAGACTCAAATAAATTACATGTACCGATAACAAAGTTTCGGGCAAACATCTTTTACAAACTCTCTGAATATCAAAAGTAACTTATCCCACAAAGTTGTATTTTAAAAAAGGGACAAATAAAGAGCTTTACAAAAAATATAGGAAACGAAAAGGAAAGGTACACAGAAACTGAAAAAATACAAATTGAAATGATCAAATACCTTTATTTTAAATACAATATGAAAATACAGACAAAATTAAAAAATGAGAAATACTTGAAATCAAATGGACACCTGCAACTGCCAGGGTCGTTGTATTCTGTAAATAGATAAGCAAAACAAGGTTATTTACATCTGTACTTGTTAGTATATATACTAAATCATAATGAAAGCATTTAGAAGTATTTCATTCTTATATTTTCATGCTAAAAATTCAACTTTTCCAATGATATTTCATGTAAGATAAAACTGAAGGAAGTTTCATTTGAACATGTGAAAACATCCTAAAATGGTAAGTCATCATTACATATACTGGTCCATGAACTGAGAATGCTAATATATTCATCTGACATTCTATTGCTTGTACTCTAAAGATTATGGCAGGCTGCAAATTTTGAAAATATTGGCTTATACAGACCACAAATGTGTGCAGCCTGTTCATTCAGCTATGGGCATATTCTTGCTGTGGTCCTGATGACGCTCTTGCACAACGTTTGAATGTTTTCTTACTGAAACACAAAAAATAAAAAAAGGATATGATAACTTTCTTTCAAAGAAGCAAACAGAGTTGTTTCACTGAAAGTAGGTCAAAATAATGTAGACGAAATACATAATAAATCTGACACTGAAAGCTTGAAAATCATGACAAGCAGAATACTGAACCTTTTACTGACTTTAGCAACAAAACAGTGTACAGTTGTAAAACACATACTTTACAGCACTTGTTCACATGATTTCCGATGAATGCCTGCCCGTGGTAAGAATGACGTCCAACACCAAATGACTGCAGAGCTTGGTCAATACCGCAGACTACAAAACCACATTGTTTTGGCAGTTTCGCTTCTACGTCTGTAGCTTCAGATATCTAAGAAAACAAAGATAAACACTGTGTTGTCTGGAAAGTATTGACTGCACTACAAATGTGCACAAGCCAAAATTCTGAAAATGCAGCATAGACATGACTGTGCACTTGAGATTGACAATGTTATTGCTTATCATCACAAAATGATCTTACTTCTGGTATCAATATGCCATTTTCAAAGATGAAGGAGACCCTCTGAGATCTCAGGTTGCTAGACAGGTTATCTGTGGGTGTTCTCACATGATACAGGCTAAACAAACATTACATGTTTATTTAACATGGCAACTATTCCAGTTTGATAAAAGTTTGACTTGGCTAGCAACTCACTGCCACTGAAATTAATTGCGTCTCACAAGATTTCAAAATTATCACAAAATCATGTATTTTTATTGTTAATGTAGTATGGTCTTCTATTAATAAATACTAACCTTCCTGTCAGCTTCTTCACTGAGTTCCTGCACTTTCTCCTGGGCTTTTTTAACTTTGCCCAAGGTCATTAGTGGCGGTCTGCCATCATCTTCACTGTTGTCGTCATCATCATCATCATTGTCACAGTCATCATCAGCAAGGAGAGCCTTTTCAACACTATCAGCCAAGGTCTTAGCTTCTTCTTGGAGTTCTTTCGCTTCACACTGTAATGTCTCGACTTGTTTCAACATGGCCACATATGTGTCAAATCCAGCAGGCTTCAGCACGGGTTCATCAATGTCATCATCTCTCTCCAGATTCGTGATGATCTTGATATCCAGTACTGCACAGCTAGCTTCCATCATGGTGAAAAACTTTTAACAGGACTGATGTGCAACCCTGGGACTGCAACCTGTGATAAAATATAAGGGTTAGCACATGTATCTTTTACTTTTAATGTATGACAATATCTTGTAACTTTCATACCTACCTATTTATGAAGAAAACACTACATAAAATATACAACAACTAGATTGATCACAAATGCTGACATATGTGCTGGCTTCATTGTCAACTTGTTTTCTCATATAGCTTCACTAATAAACTTCTATTTGTGCACACCGTTATGGACATAGTGGCATGCATACATGTAGATAGGTCACAGTGTGGTCTGTTGAACTGTCAGAGAAAGGTAAAGTGAACTGATTGAAACAGAACAGAGCTATATGTTTAGTTGGTCAATGGAAGCAAACAACATAGTGGATTGAATTGATTAGTACATACTCTGTGCAGTGGTACATTGAAAAGTGGCTTTCTGACACTATTGTAGTGCTGCATGGCATGCCTTAGGTTTCCACCAGTTGAAAGAAATTCACTGTGACATTTTCTGATATCATCAAGGTTTCTCATCTTCATTGATGACAATAGTTGTTCCTGCTTCAGCAACTGTGCTTGTTCCTTGCTGATCACACAGCATACGCAAAAATATTTCCCTAAATTATTTCAATGTGAGGAAGACAAGGAACAAAAACTGACATAATTACTTAAAAACCTTAGTAGGTATAGACATGACTGGTGTTCATGAAGTCAATTTGATGTGCATGTGTGAACTCTTGGAGAGGATGTACCTGTAATATGCAAACTTATCAATTTAAATATTTATTTCAAAGAAATTCATGGTTACTACATTTTGCATTGCCAGTATACATATTAATACTATGTGTAAGAATTCAATTGAGAAATAAACACAAGAATTTCTACAGAGGAAAACAATCATTTGTCAATAGCTTGCAAATATTTATCAAGATCTGACCCACTGTGTACCCCTTCCTTTAAATTTATCTGACTAATCAATGTTAGCTGTGAATGTCTTAAGTCAACGAAAAACTACAACAAATTATCATAATTGTGTTCTACAGCATATCATACACAATGCATGCTGATTATTAACAGACGCACAAATTGCAAACTGATAGGTCAAGGACGTACACATATAAATCATAGGTAAAACTGAAGTGTACACAATAAACTGCCTGTCCTGTCAGTGCCTCAACTTTTCTTATGTATAAATCATAGCATGCAAGTATACATTTCATACCATTTGGTCCAGACAATCCATAACTCTTGGCCAGATACTCATAATCTCCCATCATCCGTGCTAATAGTGTCTTGTCCCTGAAATAATTGTCCACACCATTCTAAATTAATGCCCATGTTTCTACACATCAATGCATTTTGTACATGCAAGAAAACAACTTTGCCTTTTGTACTATTTAATGTAGGTATCATATTTATGCTGCATAAGTTTGGTCAGATTTGCACATTGTTTTTCAGATTTTTGGATCAGCAGTATAATGCATGTATTAAACTTGAATAACCAATATGTATGTATCTTAAGTTCCAAATATTGTACCAAAATAGATATATGGTACAATCTGTTCATTGTTTAGTAAAACACAGTATGCATGTTTAGACTTACTTCCACTTTGTGCAATCCAGTTTGTCTACCTGACCTCTGTTAAAAGCTAAAGCTATTTCTAAATTGTAATAGGAATCAGGTGCTGCAAATGTACTCCAAATCACTGTATTATCTGCTACATTTGGATTGCTGATGTTAGCAACTTGGTAAACCATTCTCAGGGTTCCCTGACCCTTGTCCCCACCTAACTTTAAATTTCACTGGTAGGTATTGTACCATGCCAGGTAAGTTTGCTAGACCTGAAGACAAATATGAACAAGATGCAAAAACAACAGTAACACATATATTCAGTAATATGTGATAACAAGATTACTTATCCACAGTCTTTCTCTACATGATCATAATAGAGTTTGCACACAATCCCAAAAGTCTGACTGCAAGCCTGCTGTCCCAATATTAATACTCATGTGCTTATATAAGAGCATATAAGAACAATCTAGAACTTTTATTGACATGCTAATTACTGTTCTAAAATTCTCTCTCTTACACAACTAATTAAATTTCCAGAAAATTCCAAACATGACTTATTAAATTCATGGTTGTGAGGTCAAGAAGGACAGTGACCTTGATGAGTGTGGGGGAAAATGACCTGCATAACATACCTCACTTCCAATATTCACATGCCATGCCTTGAAGTAACGCCGTAATTTCCTCTTGCAGCCCATGTTGTTCCCATAGCAACTTCCAAATGAAGGCCAGCACCTGGAGGTATGTCAGAAGTGAGTCCCAAGATCTGGAGGATTTTCCTTCTTGTCCTTTTGTTGGTGTCTCACCTCCTCTCACTCAGCTGCAGCATCGCATCACCACCACTGACAATGTCTCTCCTCTGACTTAACTGCAACACCCTCTGACGTCTTGTCCTAGTGCTAGCTTCTGAGGTTGTTTTTCGTGGCTTTGGTGTATATGTTAACACAATAGCTGAAAAAAATCACACCAAAATTGAAAAACCAAGTTTATCTTTCAAAAGTATATGTGGGTGATAAATTCATGAAATTGGACTAGCTCATTACTTGATGAAATTAATTTGTTGAACCACTACCAGGTCACACATGTACTACAAAACCAAATAAATGTTATTACAAATACAAATTTACAAATTATCATATTCCATGATAACTTTATCAGAAGAATTTACTCCAAAATCTAACTGTATATTGATATGTGGGTATAGATCAGCAAGAGTAATGCAGGTAAAAACTCACCTGGCCCTTTGTTTTAACCTTTATCAAACTATCATCACTTCTGTTTGCTTCTATTTTTTTCTTGACAAGTGTTGTTGCCATTTCTTCATACTGTGGCAGCATATGCACCGCTGATACATTCTGCAACATAATTTCTGCGGCCTTCACTGCACATATATTGTTCTGCCTATCCCTTGATGTTTCATCATTTGATGTCTCGGTATTGATTGTGTCAGGAATGGGGACTGGAGTATGGTGGCTTCTGATGGAAATGGGCTCACTGACGAGAAGCAGTGGTCTCCAGCAATTGACTGGTAAACACACCGTTCCGTGTTGTGTTGCAGATCTTGCAGTGGCACACTGACTTACAACCGACATTCCCTAATCACATGTGACTGTGGCATTTGATAGCATGTTTGCAAAGGCAATGGGGGACTTACAATAGATTCACACATAATAGAGAGACGGCACACAGGACAGGATGAAGAAACTTGCAACCACTGACACAAACATTCAGCACAAAACACATGTGGTCCATCACACAAAAGTTGTATTGGTCCATCTATTATGTCTTTGCAAATGGGACACTCCATTTCTTCAATGAGATCATTGAACCTCTGTCTCTGCAAGGGAATGAATCTTCTCATCTTTTTTCCTGCCCTCTGTTTTACAGCTGCTGTTAGATTTGTACTGCCATGAGTTTCACTCTGTAGTTTCCCCGTCTTTCTGTCTCTTGCCAGTGATACCAGAAATGTCACTGCCTTGGTATTGACTTGGTCTGGCCCTGTTTTTACTGTCTTTCTTTTTCTTTCCTGCCTTACACAATGCATCACACACCGCACATCTCCGTACTCTACAGTGTCTGACCATTTCACTAAGTGTGTCCCTGGCCGATAGGTTTTGTTATTGCTTTCTGCCTGCTGCCATGAAGCAATGACTCTCTTACAGAGACAACAAAAATTGGACGGGTGAACATCAGAATGTCTTCACTAAAACTGTACTCTGAAACAATTCTTTAACTCCACGATAAAATTGGAGCATGGATAACTTGTGCCATTTATTGTCCGTGCACAAATACGACACCGGTTTTTTAGCACACGAGCATGAAATTCGAATGACATTTTCACAGTCTAGGCCAACAGACGATTGAAAAACAACTTGCACGACTACAGTGTCTGCAGAATGCCGCGGCGAGGTTAGTTTCTCGTACGCGCAAATTCGATCATGTCACACCCGTTCTCAAAGATTACATTGGTTACCGGTAGAGGCTCGCATCAGATTTAAAATTTTGTTGCTAACATTCAAATTATCCATGGAAATGCACCTATTTATCTGAGAGATTTATTAGATTTATTGTACCAGCTAGAGACCTGCGATCACGTGACAAATTATGTTTAACCAAGCCCCGTGGCAATTTTAACAAGACATATGGACAGAGAGCGTTTTCAGTATGTGCACCCTTACTATGAATGATTTGCCATTTGAAATTAAGACTGCCAGAAGTGTAGATAGGTTTAAGCGCAATTTGAAAACCCATCTTTTTTACTCAGTTTTATGTGTAATTTTCTGTTTTAATTTTCTTGTGTGGTTGTACTTTTAAATTATTTTATCCAGCTATGTACAATACACTGAGACGTACGTGTAGTGCATTTTAAACAATTTTAATAATAATAATAATAATAAAAGGCGCCAGAAAATATGCCAGTGTGTAAACAAACCCGTTACCAGGGAGACATGCGTGATGGTCCGAAAAACTATGCTCAACTGCAACGCACATATGGACGTAAATAAAAAACCCACACGCATAAAAAATAACCCATGACAAATCACGCCATGAAATGTACAGATTAAATCACTGCGGACACGGTGAAATCGGTTTCAATCTTGTTAAAATTGATTTACTTAAAATCTGAACCTCGTAAATTACACAACACATTAATGAAAATACTTACAGACCGCCATGCTTTAGGGGAGAACCATTTGATTTCTGGGGGGGTGTATGGAGGATTTTGAGAAAAAAAAATTTGTCGCCAGGTGAGATAGAAGAAAAAAAAATTGATCCTGCCATGGCCTGAGAAAAAAAAAATTGTCATAACAGACAGAAGTGAAAAAAAAAATTGTCACAATGCACCAGAAATTAGCAAAATTTGGAAACCCTATTCTCATGTATTCTTTGCCGGCGCGCCGCCATAGGCGGCGCAAATGTTTTTACCACAAGCAATTCTTATGTTTTTTTCCTAGCACTTATGATATAAGCATGCACTACATAGGTCTACTTTACACCTCAGTGCACTCAATGTTTTCCTTCCCTTTTCTGACCCAAGAAATCATATTTCAGGATTTCTGTTGCAATATCTCAATGGCATAGGCACTATCTAAAGGGGACTTTTTGACTTCTGTAAATTGTGAAAATTTTAAAACACAAGACAGGAGTCAATAAACTAGTGTTAAAATCAATATAGTATTCTCTCAATATAAATATATTAGGAAGATGTACAAGTTGACAATGAAAAATTGAGGAACAACAAATGTAATGAAATACAAGGGAGAGGGTCACTAAAAAAATTGAAAACTTCAGGGGGCGTTACTCAAAATGTGGAGAGGAAGAAGGGGGACGGGTTACTCAATTTATTTTGGTGAAATAAATTGAAACACATCTCAGATTGCACCATTGCACACATCCATTTCTCAAAATTTTCAATGCGAGAGGGGGGCACCCCCTCTCGTGCTCTCCTCCCTTGGCTCTTCTAACAGTGTTACTGGTAAAAGACAAATTTAAAATACCTATCGGATTGCACTACACTGCACGTGGCGCACATCAATTTCTCAAAATTTTCACAGGATCTAGGACAAAACTGAACTGTTGTGAATTCATCCTTTATTATCACAGAGACATGTTTTCATTTACCTCACTTCAATGACCATTTTGACAGTTAAACATACCATATTCATGCTTTTCATTAGAAGCTGGCAGCTGGAGAAATGACACAAGAAGGTCACAAATTTTCCGTTCCTGTATATTTATTTATCTTCAGTCTCTGGCAAACAGAACTGTTTTTCACAAATTGTATTGTCATCGTTTGGTTGTTGAATATTGTGACACAAACACTGATCATGCATAAAATGTAAAAAATATTGCAGTGATCAATGTCATTTTCAAACAGTTTTACCAAATGCAAAATAACCTGAAACTCCTCTCAGATTGCACCATTAAACACATCAATTTCCCAAAATTTCCAATACGAGAGGGGGAACCCCCTCTCGTGCTCTCCCCCTTGAGGTGTTCTAACAGTTTCACTTAGTAAAAAATTAAAAAACCCCTCTCAGATCGCACCAGACTGCACCATTGCACACATCAATATCTTAAACTTTCCATGCAAGATACGGGAAAGCCCCTGTGACACTTTCCCCCTAAGCCTCTCACGTGTTCTCCCCCTGTACTTTAAAATTCTGCCCGGTCAGATATCCTAGTGAAAACCTTGTCATAATACCCATCCAAATTAAACAATATACTATATGGTTAGATACTGCGTGAGCTTTTATATCTTTATTTTATTGTGACTTGCAATTTCATTTTGATGGGTTCACCTTTTTTGAACCATCATGAGATAACTGATGATAGTCTAGCAGAGTACATCAGGATTTCAAAGGTCTTTACTGTTAAATTGCTGTATTTTGTAAATTTTACAAATACATGTATTTGTATTTAACTTTTCTAAGTGGGGGGGATCAGTCAAAATTTCAGAGTTAGAGAGGGGAGTTACTCAAATTCATCATGGTTGACGGGGGGGGGGGTGTGTCCCTTGAAATTTCTGAGTTTCAGGCCGTAAATAATGACGGCTCCCTTATATACAACGCATCACAAACTTGATGACAAAGAAAAAAAAATTTGCATTGCTACTCCATTTGAAAAAAAAAATTGAAGCAGCTCTGACAGTTGAAAAAAAAAATTGCTGTCACTGTGACAGGAAAAAAAAATTGCTCCCATACCCTTTTCCTCCATACCCCCCCCCCCAAAATCAAATGGTTCTCCCCGTAGTTATCAAGTTGTCCGTGCTTAGTTGGTTCCCTGACCCATTTCCCGGTAGAGGGCGTCGTGGGAAAATATAGGGTCAGGTACTGGGTAGCCATCTTGAACAGAATTTTGTTCAAGATGGCGGAGGTTAGTCACCTGACAGAACATGCTACATCAAATATGGCTGCACCATGAAAACGCCGGTCAAAATTCGACTGGATCAGAATTATGTTCGAACACTACTGGTATCCGAACCAAAAACATTGGCACACGAGACGGGAAACATAAACTGAAAGGATTAATCCAGAAGTACGGGGAAATAGAGGTGATTGAAGGCTGGCTGTGATATCGCAGCAGTACTTGTGGCGTTATCGAACGCGCTAGGGTCATTGAGGTCATCGCCGACTGTGGCGTGACCCAATGACCAGAGCACGTTCGATACACGCCACAAGTACTGCTGCGATATCACAGCTAATTGAAAGCAAACTTTGTTGGAACTGTGAACGACGATTGATTTGATGAATAGAATGGTGCCCGAATTTCGTGAAAAATGCCAGGCATCATGTAGACGTTCTAAAAGTATCAAGAGGTGTGCTAAATCACAGTTGCTAAATCATGGAGGTAAAAGTCTTTCTTTCTACCTCCACGGCTTTGTGGTACAAACAAGAAGTTGGTGTCAAGTGAGCCTGAAAGTGCGAAACCCAAGAAACATGAGAAAAAGTTACAAGTGTTACTTTCATCCAATCACAGCTAGTTTTATTTTAACCCAATAGCGTCCATGTTACATTAGCCGGTACCTGACCCTATATTTCCCCACGCCCTCTACCGGGGAAATGGGTCAGGGAACCAGACTAGTCCGTGCTAAGAAACTTCTCCTGCAAATGTCGCGAGGTCAAAGGTAAACTAGCGATAAACATCCAGCTATGTTGAGTATGCCACCTTATTAATTGAGAACAGCTTTCAATATCACATTTGAATGCATTTTTTAAATGATTATGGGTCAGAATTCGAGGAACAACACGCGCACGGCGAGCGATCGTCTCGGTATACGTATGCACACAATACGATGGCCGCCATCACTGAGAGTGCGTTCGGCAGTTCGTTATTTGTTTGCTCAACCTAAGTTGCCAAGTCTAGTCGGCCGCGCCGGAAGCAAACACATGTGACGTATCTGCCAGTATGAGCATGCGCAATTGAGCCTGGGAGCGCGGAGAATGTATATAGTACCGTAGAACTGTCTCGCGCTATCATGTCGTTCAGCTATAAAATGTGTGCATGTTAACAGAAACTGGAATTACTGCAGAGAATACTTTCCAGGACATCACATGTAAGTCTCTTAGGTACCAAGGAGGACGTTTAGGAAATCCTTTCAGAAAGTTCACGCAGTCTGTGGCCATTTTGTGGAGTATATATGTACCTGCACTGGCTGCAGCGTATACAGTATTTCTACTGTACAGTGCACATATTGCCGGAACATTAGCTGTGATATCGCAGCGGTACTTTTGGCGTGTATCGAACGCGCTCGGGTCATTGGGGTCATCGCCGGGACTGTGGCGATGACCCCAATGACCCGAGCGCGTTCGATACACGCCACAAGTACCGCTGCGATATCACAGCTACCGGAACAAATGCGATGGAATTTTGCGTTTCACGTCGTTCAATCATTCAGATGGAAATACCGCCCTTCTCAAAACTTGAAAAAAAAGGGTGACAGACTTTGGAATGCTAACTCTTGTATATCAAGAATGACGTAATTTAATGAGAAGATATTTGTATTCGAGCATGGCTACAGTTTTTGATTCGAGAACTCTCATCATGGACCGTGGTTGTATTCAACAATCGAGAGGGCTAGGGTGAGTCGAAGTTTTTCCTATGTCCATGTAGCACTTGTGCAAAAATAAGCGAATCCATGTGCCTTTGGCAAATCAGTAAATGCATTTTCACCAAGCTGAAAGGTTGAAAGATGCGTCCGTCACTTTGGGACGAGCTAGATAAATGCAGTCAAACCAAACTGGGCACAGAAATTTGCCATAATATGACATTGTTCTGGAAATAGTTACCATGGCAACTCGAAACATTAAATAAGTCTGGTTTTTGTGTTCTCTGACCCGAACACCCCCAATAGATATTTTCATATCAATCAAAGTAACGTTTCATGGGATATTAGAAAAACTGAAATTTTCAACCCTAAAATGGTTACCATGGAAACATGGGGCAGTGAATTCGATATCATATTTGGTCTGTTCGACCCAAAATACGCATATGATGAAATTTTCACAGAAATTGAACCTATTATTATTCGCGTTATTATTTCTATATAATACATATATTAATTATTAGTGCATCTTGCTTTCTAATACTAAATTCTCATAGAGGAAACAGAAAAGTATCAGGAACTTGTCATGCTTTTCATATGAACTGCAGATTTCATAATGATTAGTACACTTTGCAAAACAGACTTCCAATTTACAGACATCAAGATATATCTGACATATATCTCTGATATATTAATTTACTGCCGAAGGGCGCGCCTAAAAATATTAACATACAGATATCTCTTATGTATATACATATCTGATATATGAAAGTCATGCAGCTGAAGGGCATGCTGAAAAATATTGTTTGATATTTTAAAGAAATGTGCCCGAAGGGCGCGCCGAAAAATGTTAAACATACAGGTATCTCAGATATATATATGTCGAGCTGATATATTAAAGTTTGCACTAGGACAGAGCTCTGAAAAATGTGTATTATTATTATTATTATAGTTACGCGCCATAGAGCGCGCGGAAAATGCAACTGAATGATGAAATTTGTGGCTAGCACAATGAATTTTTCGCAAGTATGAGCAATGTCGAAATTAAAAAACACACATCCTACTCCCTATTGGGCATTTCAAAAACATGGTGATCCCCCCTATCACTAAAGTCAAAAACAGAGTGACCCCCTCCCTGAATCCACCCCCCCCCCCCCCGGCCGAAGAAACTGACCAGTCCCTAAAAATAGGGGAAATGGGGTTTTCTTGACATTTAAATCAAGAAGTGTGCATCTAACAATTATTAATAGCAGTTTGCAGTGGTCTGATCTGTCACGTTTACTCTACACCACTTCTGTGTGGAGCTAGGTGAGGTGCGATGATGTCCTTTGGACGTACACACAGGTACCGACTACTACTAATATTTTCAAACAGGAATTTACCGCCCAAGTTTAAGCATCTGTGTATACTCCAAAATTGACCAATTGTTTGTGATTTATAGGTTTAAATGTTCATCTCCCGAGGTGACCCCGGCTTATTAACCTTACCAGTCGTGCACGTCATCAGGCCATAGTCCGGCAGCTGGTGGAGTAAACTTGGCTTTTTCGTCATAAGTTTTTTTTCCTCTGTGGATTTTGTTTCTGGAGCCCATAAATATATGAAATATTGTTACTGGCTCTCTGTCAGCATGGGCAATTTGAATATATTGACATAATGAAAATAGCTACCAACTTATTACATTTTGTCCTAGAAATGGGATTCTAATAGTCTGTAGATATTGTGTAATAATTTCGCTGCTATGTGTATTCACGAAGACTTCGCTTAAAAAATCAGAAGATATTTACCACTGAGTCATTAGTATGGTTATGCTAGTTCTATTTTAGCCGGGAGAGGCTAGCTGTATGGCCCTCTTTGTAATGAAGAACAAACCACTTTGTTTTATGCAGCTATTTCTCATCTCGACCCTATAGGAGCTTGGAGTATAGCTCTGCATGGCAGGGATGTGTTTACCAGCGTTATACGGTGGTGGGAGGCCTATAGCGCGCGGTAACACACAGCCCTGCCATGCAGAATAACGGGTAAGCCTAATTCACGTGCCACGTGCCGCGTGCCACGAGCCAGAAGTAGGTGCATTTTCACTCCAATTTAATTCATTGATTCATTTTCATGAATAAATCAACATTCGAACTTCAACGCCGCCTTCTAAATGCATGAACTGGGGACCAGCGAATGACCAGCGAATTCTGTGCATATGCAGAAAGGGACTCGAGAGGAATTATAGGGATGAGGGTCTGAGTCAGTATTTTTCAAAATCACACTGCACGTAAATTTGTATTAGGCTTACCTCAGAGTTACTTGGAATACGCCATTTGGTTACTTTGCTGCACTTAGGGCTCTCATCAGCGCCGCCCAAATAGTTTCATGCAGCATGCATTGCTTTATCCACATTGGAATGAGATCTCTCCAAAATGCGCGGGGAAGGCCGAGTGGAAGCGCGCAGTGTAGTTGGCTAACCGAGACTGGTGCATCAGACTTTCCTATTAAATACGCACAAAATGCGTTGATAGCCAGGCATAGATGCTGCCATCACATTAACCTTGCCGTTGTTGCAGTCAATTACTCTATGCGTCTGGTCTGATAGTAGCTTTTCCAGACTACGAAAGCAAAGCACGTATGACATATTCTCCCGACTCGATCAGTACTTAGGGAGCGTTCAGTTTTTACGGCCTGGGGGGGGGGGTGGCGGCAAAATCTTGTCGCCGGTGTTCAAAAAAATATAGACCCCCTGTATTTTTTCGTGAAAAAAAGATGACCTCCCCTTTGTCAGACGAAAAAATTTGATGAACTCCCCCCCCCCACTGAAAAATAACCAAAACCCATATGTCAAATTTACCCGCATGGTTTGGATTTGAACTCCGGTACGCGGCGCACTTTATTCGTGTAGCAGAGATGCCAGTGCACAAACTTCTCAGCCACATCCATTGAAACGTCTGTTAATTAGGACGACTGTAAGGCAATTTTTACTTCATTTCCATAGACAACTTATGTCTATTGACATTGTATAAAGTAAACTTTATTTGAGTGGTTCGCCAAAGGCAGCCCCCGGTTAAGAGGGTCATGGGCCATTACGTAAAGTCAACTTTATTCTAGTGGGCCACCAAAGGTGGCCCGTCAAAGGGTCGAACAGGCTATTGCATAAAGTAAACTTTACTGAGACAGGGCTGCTGAAGGCGTGCGCCATTAAGATTGCCATGGGGTATTACATAAAGTCAATTTAGTGTAATGGGCCGCCGCAGGCAGCCCGCCGGTAAAGAGGGTCGATCATGGTCATTGCATGAAGTAAACCTAATTGGAGTGGGCCGCCAAAGGCGTCTGCCTGTTAAGAGGGTCATGGGTAATACATAATGTATTTTATTGTAGTGGGCCACCGAAGGCGGCCCGCCGGTAAAGAGGGTCGATCATGGCCATGGCATAACGTGAACTTTATTGATGGTATTATGTTTTTGAAAATGTAGTGACCCCCCCCCCTTTCCTTACCTGTGAAAAAGCGATGACCCCCCTTCGCGGATTCCAAAATTACGATGACCTCCCCTTTGTCAGACGAAAAATTTGATGAACTCCCCCCCCCCCCCCACTGAAAAATAACCAAAACCCATATGTCAAATTTACCCGCATGGTTTGGATTTGAACTCCGGTACGCGGCGCACTTTATTCGTGTAGCAGAGATGCCAGTGCACAAACTTCTCAGCCACATCCATTGAAACGTCTGTTAATTAGGACGACTGTAAGGCAATTTTTAACTTCATTTCCATAGACAACTTATGTCTATTGACATTGTATAAGTAAACTTTATTTGAGTGGTTCGCCAAGGCAGCCCCCCGGTTAAGAGGGTCATGGGCCATTACGTAAAGTCAACTTTATTCTAAAGGTGGCCCGCCGGTTAAAGAGGCTATTGCATAAAGTAAACTTTACTGGACAGGGCTGCTGAAGGCGTGCGCCATTAAGATTGCCATGGGGTATTACATACATGACATAAAGTCAATTTAGTGTAATGGCCGCCGCAGGCAGCCCGCCGGTAAAGAGGGTCGGATCATGGTCATTGCATGAAGTAAACCTAATTGGAGTGGGCCGCAAAAGGCGTCTGCCTGTTAAGAGGGTCATGGGTAATACATAATGTATATTTATTGTAGTGGGCCACCGAAGGCGGCCCGCCGGTAAAGAGGGTCGATCATGGCATGGCATAAAGTGAACTTTATTGATGGTATTATGTTTTTGAAAATGTAGTGACCCCCCCCCCCCCCACCCCTTTCCTACCTGTGAAAAAGCGATGACCCCCCTTCGCGGATTCCAAAATTACGATGACCCCCCCCCGGCCGTAAAAACTGAACGGGCCTTATACAAGATACCTTTCGTGTAGCTTATCTGCTTATCAGACAGGAATCAGGTCTATATACATGTTGCAAAACGCAAGACCGTAAAAATGGACTCCAATTATATTCAAATCTCGTTTTTACTTGAAATGTTGGACTAGTTGGATAGTTGTTTTAAAGTTTTAGCTCGATGGGACTGATCCAAGAGATGTTAGCAACGTGGGACTGGTCCCATATTTTCGCAATCTGGAGCTGGTTCAACATTGTTCCTTGTATAAGGTCGGATTGTCAGTCAAGAGATTTTGTTTTTGTATTCTCTGACACTGTTCAAAGTGTTGAGTGTTCAGCGATCGGGTGTATGGGCAGAAGAATGGGGCAAAGAAGCAGTAAACAACATGTAAGTGGTAACAAAAATCCAATAGCAATATTGAAAATATAAGGTCAATCTAAAGTTTAGTTTTGTAATCTAGGTGAAGCTTTATCTTCACTTCAGGTTGTTGTTATCAGATTGTCATGCCACGGAAGAAAAAATACCGTCAAGGACAGTGTGCTCACATTCGGTTTGAATTGGTCAATTCGAGAAATATTTAAACCAGGAAAAACAAGAATGACAAAAGCAAACAAGGTCTCGAACTTAGGTACTGGAGATCATCTTTATGAACATGCATGTCAACTTCTGTAGCAATGGGACAAGCAGATCCTAAATACATAAGCAAATGTCAACAACAAAAAATAGCCAGAGAAGGCTTGATAAAAAGAAAAGGTGGGAGTGGGTAAAAAAATGTACAAGGGATCTGGTAAGAAAGTAATGCTACCTCATCAATCTTATAGACCCTACTCCCTACTGAATATCAAATGTTCCATCCTTGGTATTACATAACGCCAGATGACAGGAAATGTATTTACAACCTTGGGGAGTTTTAATTAATGCCATGAGTGTTATCATTCTAATGTAAACAGCACTTAAGTTAGTTACAGATAGTGAAATGCCTTCCACTGTGGGCGGTGATTACAACATCTGGAATTATCCTGGATCCAAATTTCTCATCAGTTCTTGTGTGTCTTACATAGAAGTAGTTGCAAAAATTGGTCCGCAATGTAAAAATTCACCTCAGCTTTGTTTTCTGGATCAAATTTTCCTACAAATTGATACCAAATATGACAAAATTATGTTCACAGCCTTCGAAACTATCTCACAACATATACTGGGTTGGTGTAGGTCATTTAAGGTCACAAACTGAGAAAATTACCTAAAATATACAAATTGGGTGTTTCCCAACACTTTGCGCAGAAAATTTATCTAATAACATCCCTCGGGACTTTATACCAAATTACAAAGCTATCAAAACAGGTAATTTGAGAACAAGTTTTCTTGACCAAAAATGACAATATTGTCTTAAAAATACAAATTTGTATATTTCAGGACAACTTCCACATATCTAACTATTGTTATCTCTGTACGTCTGTGTACCAAATATAAAAGCTGTCTGTCCAGGGGTTTTAAAAAGAAAATACGTACTGTTTAAGATTTTTTGACCAAAAATGACAAAATTACTCCAAAATAGTAATTTTCCCAATTTTGTCATAGTTTCAACAAATTAGAAGAAAAACACCTTGCAAAGATCCCACCAAAATTTGAAGACGATTGGGCTGGCGGTTTCAGAGAAGAATAATTTTTACTGAAAATGAGAAAAATCACCAAAAAATTCAGCAAAAATACAAAATTAAGGATATCTTCACAATATTCATAAAACTGTATAAGGTTCACCTAAGGTACTTGCACACAAATTTTCAAAGCAATCAAAACAGCAGTTCTCGAGATATTAATTCTTGACCATTTTCACATTTTGTAAGCTAATTTGCATAATTTTGGCAATGCAGACTTCATTTGAAAAAAATCCCATCTATAGCCCAGGATGCATCCATACACCAAATACCCACGTACATACATACATACATACATACATACATACATACATACAGACGCCATCGACTTCAGCTTATATGATAAACTCACATTGGTATAACCAAATGTGAGCTAAAAAATTAAGATACAAAATTTAATTTATTTTTCGATTCAAATGACGATATGGCCCCCGTTTTCTGAATTGTGCTATTGAAAACGGACAAAGGACAGTACGCCCATTGACAAAGGAAAAAAACAAGGATGTGGATTGATAATATCACTTTTTTTTTATCTTACAGATATCCGCATACATGGTGTTCTCCGCTGTTTACAACCTATTCCAATTCTTACAATTCTGCATGGACACTGATCATCAGTCAGGATTCCAGTGCAGTTCGGTACTTTTTAGTATACAATAACGACAGAAATATTACATTTTTATCAACAATATTCATAATCATAAATTTATTAATAAATTTTCACACTTTTGTCATGACTAATAATGCCTTGTGGCCCTGTGGTGCAACATGAATAATTTGAGTTTGCTGGATCAATCCTATCAGTTGATACAGTGCATTCGTTTTCGCATTTTCCATGATTCTGCCTGGATATTCCGTGCACAGATGCCTCGGTCTACTGGATTACTGTAAGCTGGGATTAACTACTCTATGGAGACACTCTGTCGTCCTCTGAGACACGTATTGGTTACATAGCGGTATTGGATTAGTGTGAATCACGTGATGGAGGGACCATGGTTCAATGAACGGAGGATAAAGTTATATCCGACTTCACTAGCTCTCACCATAGACCTCATCGTCGTAAACCACGCCCTCTTCGGCGAGTCTTATCACCCAACGCCGAAAAGGCATAGTGAGTGCGTAGTAATCGGACGTCGTATTGGAATGTGATTATAGGGGCTAAATATTGATATTTTGAAACTTCAAACCCTCGTTTTTCAATTTCGATGTGTTGAGAAAACTGTTTGTAAAGATTTTGTGATAAATTAGTTACGTTCAACCCATGGACGACGCAACTATTTTCGACGTGTTGGTGCTACATCGGATATGGGCTGTCGCTGTGTGTTGCTTTAGATCGTACGGTTGTTAACTTAGGGGAGAACCATTTGATTTTGGGGGGGGGGGGTTATGGAGGAAATGGGTATGGGAGCAATTTTTTTTTTCCTGTCACAGTGACAGCAATTTTTTTTTTCTACTGTCAGAGCTGCATCAATTTTTTTTTTCAAATGGAGTAGCAATGCAAATTTTTTTTTCTTTGTCATCAAGTTTGTGATGCGTTGTATATAAGGGAGCCGTCATTATTTACGGCCTGAAACTCAGAAATTTCAAGTGACACCACCCCCCCCCCCCCCGTCAACCATGATGAATTTGAGTAACTCCCCTCTCTAACTCTGAAATTTTGACTGATCCCCCCACTTAGAAAAGTTAAATACAAATACATGTATTGTAAAATTTACAAAATACAGCAATTTAACATTAAAGACCTTTGAAATCCTGATGTACTCTGCTAGACTATCATCAGTTATCTCATGATGGTTCAAAAAAGGTGAACCCATCAAAATGAAATTGCAAGTCACAATAAAATAAAGATATAAAAGCTCACGCAGTATCTAACCATATAGTATATTGTTTAATTTGGATGGGTATTATGACAGGGTTTTCACTAGGATATCTGACCGGGCAGAATTTTAAAGTACAGGGGGAGAACACGTGAGAGGCTTAGGGGGAAAGGAAAGTGTCACAGGGGCTTTCCCGTATCTTGCATGGAAAGTTTAAGATATTGATGTGTGCAATGGTGCAGTCTGGTGCGATCTGAGAGGGGTTTTTTAATTTTTTTACTAAGTGAAACTGTTAGAACACCTCAAGGGGGAGAGCACGAGAGGGGGTTTCCCCTCTCGTATTGGAAATTTTGGGAAATTGATGTGTTTAATGGTGCAATCTGAGAGGAGTTTCAGGTTATTTTGCATTTGGTAAAACTGTTTGAAAATGACATTGAACACTGCAATATTTTTACATTTTAAGCATGATCAGTGTTTGTGTCACAATATTCAACAACCAAACGATGACAATACAATTTGTGAAAAACAGTTCTGTTTGCCAGAGACTGAAGATAAATAAATATACAGGAACGGAAAATTTGTGACCTTCTTGTGTCATTTCTCCAGCTGCCAGCTTCTAATGAAAAGCATGAATATGGTATGTTTAACTGTCAAAATGGTCATTGAAGTGAGGTAAATGAAAACATGTCTCTGTGATAATAAAGGATGAATTCACAACAGTTCAGTTTTGTCCTAGATCCTGTGAAAATTTTGAGAAATTGATGTGCGCCACGGTGCAGTGTAGTGCAATCCGATAGGTATTTTAAATTTGTCTTTTACCAGTAACACTGTTAGAAGAGCCAAGGGGGGGGAGAGCACGAGAGGGGGTGCCCCCCTCTCGCATTGAAAATTTTGAGAAATGGATGTGTGCAATGGTGCAATCTGAGATGTGTTTCAATTTATTTCGCCAAAATAAATTGAGTAACCCGTCCCCCTTCTTCCTCTCCACATTTTGAGTAACGCCCCCTGAAGTTTTCAATTTTTTTAGTGACCCTCTCCCTTGTATTTCATTACATTTGTTGTTCCTCAATTTTTCATTGTCAACTTGTACATCTTCCTAATATATTTATATTGAGAGAATACTATATTGATTTTAACACTAGTTTATTGACTCCTGTCTTGTGTTTTAAAATTTTCACAATTTACAGAAGTCAAAAGTCCCCTTTAGATAGTGCCTATGCCATTGAGATATTGCAACAGAAATCCTGAAATATGATTTCTTGGGTCAGGAAAGGGAAGGAAAACATTGAGTGCACTGAGGTGTAAAGTAGACCTATGTAGTGCATGCTTATATCATAAGTGCTGGAAAAAAACATAAGAATTGCTTGTGGTAAAAACATTTGCGCCGCCTATGGCGGCGCGCCGGCAAAGAATACATGAGAATAGGGTTTCCAAATTTTGCTAATTTCTGGTGCATTGTGACAATTTTTTTTTTTCACTTCTGTCTGTTATGACAATTTTTTTTTCTCAGGCCATGGCAGGATCAATTTTTTTTTCTTCTATCTCACCTGGCGACAAATTTTTTTTTCTCAAAATCCTCCATACCCCCCCCCAGAAATCAAATGGTTCTCCCCTTAGCGGAAGTTTTATAGCGCCCGAAATAGCTTCTACCGAAAAAAAGAACTATTAAAACGGGACGCAGCGTCACCTGACTTAATATGCGGTATCATGAATTGTAAAAACGCTATCAATACGGAGCAAAGTGAGTACAACGAACAGCATGTCTTTGAATGTCCGAACCGAGATCGTCCGAAATAGCACACTGAGTGTACCGGGACGACCTTGCAGTGGGACCGGGTTAGGGTTCGTTGATGGCCGTAGTCTGTGTACCTATCGAAGCCATAGTATCACATGGTGTCGCCGTTGCTCTCGATCATGACAGAAAAAACAGTCAAAATTTTGAAAGCTGTCGGATTTAATGCAACATATATCGGAAGAGGTGCAACAGAACCAGAGGATCTCAAGGCCCTGAAAGCTCGATTGTGTACACACAGACAATGAGGAGCTTACGACCGACATGACTTTGTAAAACGTATTCGTGATTGGCTTATTCTGATGATATGTTCTCATGAATAATTAATTAACCCCCATTCATACTTCCGCAGTTTCCCGGCGTTATATGCCAGAGCTTGATTTTGCGAAGGTCACCGGAGCGGAAATTATCGCTTGGCCTGCGAGAATGCATAGACCTTAGAGGGACAAATTTTCTCTTGGGTCTATGCTTTCACTAACAGGGTGTCTGGTATATGCATATTGTATGCATGAAACCCACTCTGTCTTATCTAACACAGAAACTGTGTCTCGAAAAAGATTCGCTGTATCATTGGCCTAATTACAACTGGGTGACTAGAAATACATGTATCTGTATGCTTGAAGTCACTGACAATTGTTGTATTTTCATGTAGATTTTAATATGTCTCAGTTGTCTGAAGGCTAAAACTGCTGCAATTTGCTGCAGTAACGCAAAACAACTGGATTACAAAACCACCATCCTAGCCAACGAGACTAGATGTATTTCCATGATCATCAGCTAAGTCAAAGTGGATATGTTTCCTAGCTCAATGGTTTTGCAAATGAAACTGTGTATAAGCATCACATCCAATTACCAATCAAGATGTGTTCAAAAATGTTTGGTGTTCCACAGCATGTTAGCAGTGCAATTTGTCATGATTCGGGTAGCGCCACCACAGTTTTGTTACCACATTGTTGCGCAACCCAAACTTTCTTTAAGTTGGGAAGGTTTGAAGCCCAATACACTAAGTCTCATTTGCAATTCACGTTTCAAACATCCACGCCCCACTCTACTTTTGCTCATTCATGTGTCTGTAACAATCTATTTTTTAAAACTTTTTGTTAAAAAGGGCAATCAAATCATAGTGACGGTAGATCAATTTCTAATTTTGATTTGCAACCACTTTGCGCTGTTCCTTTCCAGTAAGAGTTAAATAAGAGGTGGCATTTGATAAACAAAAAATACACGATAGATAGCTTGGCTGGTCATTTAAATGTTTGGATTCTCGTTAACTTTCAATTTGTGTCACGTAAATGTCACAGATATTGTAACCTCTACTGACTAAGATAAAGGCACCCGATGACAAACAAATAGTGTCCAAACTTGCCTCTACTGGGTTATTGTATATAGCTACCAATAAAATGATACAAATGTGTAAAACATAGTTTTCACAGGTCTATTGATATATGTATAATTTTAGATGTGGTTGAGATCTTTAAATTTATTTATCTCTGCTGAAGTAACTTGCAAAACAAAAGGGAGCGCAAAAGGTTTCACACTGAAGTCTATTTTATTCAACAGAGACATGAATATAACTTACAAAAAAGACTAAATTTGACGTATTGACAATATATCAGTGCACTGACATTACAACAGCACGATGAAAATATAAATGTACTTTAGATAAAAGGACAAATGTTCCTTAAAAGCACTTTCCAAATCCATCATTGATTTCTGCACTAAATATTTACACATCAGCTTTTAAATGTACCATTTCTGCAATCACAATTACTACATGTAGGGTCTTTTGGAGGCTAATTACGGCTCATTCTATACCTGCTAGGTAAAGTAACAAGGCATTTAATGTAACACAGATCGCAAGTAAATTTCTTGCTAATTTCAGGAAAATACAAACAAAAATAAAATCCAAACTTACAGTGATTCAAGCCCTATAGTTGTACTTCTTTGCAGATATTTTGATAAGAATGTTTGAAATCAAATGATCACAGAATGTTGTTCAAACAATTGTGATGACTCACAACTCGGATTTCAACAACTAGATAATTTTCAAGTTGTAATTCCAATATGGCTGCTGCATATTATCTGCATGTTAAGTGCCTGGACTTTAATGTACCAAATGATTCGAATACTGATATTTTCAAAGACAATATGGCTTTAGACAGCAATGTCAAAACATCTCTCTGAAGATTGGCAGGTATTTCTTTTGGTACGTAAATGCAAAAAGGTACAGGCTATGGGGCTCTAATATCATGCTACTGGTATGACACACATCATCCGTCAAGGATCTTAACACTGCGAACTAGGTCCATGTAATACCGGTACGTAAATTTCATCATAATTTGAACAAATCAAAATGAGTTATCTTGAGAAACAGTGACTATACCAAACTGTGGCAGTGACAGAGGTTTATAAGAGTTGAAGCAAAGATACACAGTCAAAGGCAGTAATACACTCTGGTTTTGAGAAATAAATAATTTTCTGGTGATCTTAATATGTAACCAATTAAAAATTTAATCATATTTGCTTTCTCATCAAAAACTTCAAAGCTTTCATCGTAATGTAATATACAGAATAAAGCTTCTCTATGAAACAAGAGCAGGTTCACATCCTTCAGGTATAATCAACATGATACAGACAGACACCTTATGGACAAAACACACACTATTGATAAAATCATCAGTTCATGGGATTCTTTCACAAAATATATATTACTTACAATAATAATATTCTTCCTATAATAATAACTTAACAAAAATAAACGTCAAGGAAAGCGTGCTCATATTTGGTTTGAATTGGTCCATCAAGGAAACATTTATAACCACAAAAACAAGACTGACAAGAGTAAATAAGGTCTGAAACTTTAGGTACTGGAGGTTCAACTTTAGCAACATGCCTAGCAGAGGAATGTTTTAACTCAGTCCCTCTTAGTTCGAGCAGGTCTGCCAATATGTAACACAAACAATGACAGGAAATGACCCATAAGCTGTTTCAGTTACTGCACCATCCTGGACATTTATAGGATTTCCCCTTTTTCTTACCTCATTTGCATATTTTGAAAACTGACATGTTCATTTGAACAACGTCATATCTCAATCCCTTGGTCTACCTGTACACCAAATTACTAAAATGGTAGGTGTGGTGGTTTGGAGCTTTTGTATGTAATCGACATAACATCCGCCAGACATACATACTATACAGACATACAGAGACCACCAACTCACCATATAAGCTCTTTTTGGTATTCTCTACATACCAAATATGAGCTCAAAATCTATCACTTGTGAATACTGTTTTTTATTATTAAAAGAATCCTTGCCTGCCAATTTTCAGAAATCCCACTATCTACACTCTAGATGAAAACACTGGATTGGTATATTGTATGTGTTGTTGATACATACACTTTTTTTGTATTTTTTTTATATATGTTCTATCTGCAAGTAGCAAATAAGATGTTTATACCACACTCAGGACTAGCTTATAGGGTTTATACCAGTGTAATAGACTTCTAAAACACTTTGAATCAACAAAATATTGCACGACACATGCAATTTGCCCTGACAAAATTATTAGTTTTCTCAATACTCTTGTACCTCAGAGCTGAATATAGGGGAGTGTGTTAAGACAACAACCAGTGTTAAGCTGATAGGTCACACTGCAACAAGAAGAGAAACAGAATAGTACCAACAAGTCACAATGCTTACTGAAGTTTTTAAGAAAGAAGTGCACAACTGAGAACATAAACGATGAAGAGCAGTTTTACTTTGACCACAAACGGTCTTTACCATGTATTGCGATTCACATGCCAGCTATGCCATCACAGATATCATTGGCAGTACAGCCACGACCACCAGCTGCCAAGTGATCTGGCAGCCACACAAATGAACGCACCTCAGATTCATCAGATGGTGCACAGTGTGGAATCGCTGAAAGAAACAAAACTTTTGTTCACAAAATAAATCGACAAAATGAAAAAAAAAATAAAAAGTCTAAGTTGTTGAAGTAAACATTTTTCTTTTATGTTAATTTGGCAAACAACACTAGTTCACAGAACTGTTTGAACAGTTAAAAGAATGTACTCTTTGTATACCCTAAAAAGCATACGATATTTTTTTTATTTTTATGTTACCAATATTATGACCATCCATGATCACGGTGAGCACAAGGACTATAAAATAGAATAAAACGTGTATTTAGTTAATCCTGTTTTGTAAATGTTGTGACATTGTTCCCTCTAATCAAAGGAAAAATTAAACAATATCAGAAATATTTAAAATTGTGATAACACACATATTCCATGTTTCACAAAAGTACCATGCAGAAAATATTATCATTGTAATGGTTGCTCTGAGAGACTATTTTAGGCAAAATGCATTATGTCAAGCTATTAACCCTATAAGCGATGTGATTTTTTCTACTTAAACTTAAGTGAAACATTTTACAATTTTTATGAATATTACAGTTACTGCTTTGATAATTTTGGAACAAAAGTATATAACTTCTAATTGACTACAGATTTTAATCAAATGTTCATGAAACTCTAATAACATTGTCTGGATCTCCAGAAAAAATCTGTGTTATATATTATAAAAGTGACAAAAAATTACTTTGGCATTCAATGTGTTAAAGCTTTATACATGTCATAAATTAGGTATATATTTTTTATGAGACTTACCACACTTCTTCAAGCAGGACACTACTTCCTCCATCATTTCATAATTTTTCTTCGACGCTTCCTTGTGATTGACAATAGGCAGAGGATAATCCTTTCCCACAATGCAATTGGCTTTCTCCTGGACGGCTTTTGGCGCCTTCCACGGTTCGAACAGGTATCGCAGTGGCATGTCTTTCAACACGGGCAGATAACGTCTTGTTGAAGATAGATGAGAGGAGGGTTATGAATATCAGGGATAGAATGACAAAGTAGCTACAGTGATACTGGGTGCACAGACGGAATTTGACTTTTTCATGGGTATATGGTGATATAGCTAAAAGGTTTTAAACAGGATAGGTGGATCTTTTAAGTAGAAAAATGGATTGAAAGACGAAAATAAAAATTTGGCAGAAAATGCGCACTTTATAACAAAATATCTCAAACAGAAAAACTACCGGTCTTCTTTACAAATTACAATATTTTTTGTTTGTGTATAACGTATAAAGATAACATTTAACATCAGTTTTGATACACCAAAAGTTACAGGTCCAAGAAACCAATGCAAACATAACCAAAGCAAATCAAATCAATAGTATATCAATTGCAGAAACAGGACATGTCAGTATTTTTTGTTGTTAAGTATCTGTACCGGTACTCCATAAGATTTTTGAAAACATGCTTCTTTGATCAGTACCTACCTGATATATGCACCCGAAGGGTCCATGCGTCGGCCATAACGAACTGGACAGAAACATTTAGGACACTGCAGAGCTCGTTCAAATGCTGAACTTGAGATCCACATCCAGTTGCCAGCACAGATGCTCCAATCAGCATCAAGTAAATGCTCCAAGAACATCTACAGTTGGCAGATAGAAAAAATCATTGTATTTAGTGTGGTGTGTCACGGCTAGGATTTTCATGTTTTTAAGGTAGCATATGCCTCCGGAATAGATATTTGGACTCTCAAAGTTTTACAATTTTTTATTGATCTACCACTTTTGGGGGCTCATTTTAAAGCGCTTTTGGCTTAGATAAATTTTCACTGCCTTAGTTATTGGACATCGAAAATTTCATTTTTCCCATAGAGTTAACACAGGGATGGCAGCCATTTTGAATTTCAAATACCAGTAAATGTAAGGTAATTTGTTTCTCTAGTACCAAACTTTGCATGTTGACCCCTGATTTTTATTCTTGACTTGGTAAGAGAATGGTTGAAAGTTTCATTGAGGAAAGTTTGAGCAAAAGTTTATTCTTTCACTTTCGAGGCGCATACTAAGACACATTATGTGGACTGATGACAACACTACTCACACTCATTTCTCACTCACACCTTTTGTGTCTTCACTATGACAAATATGAATGTCCTACTAACGTTTGAAGACACAATTAAATTAACAATATCTTTCTCCCTGCCACTCATTTAAAATAGGGTTGAAATGATGCTGGGTTATATAACAGTGAAACAACCATACAAAATAATTTCCGTCATCAGTGACTTTCTCGCACTGTCGCTCAAGTTTGTCTGCGGGCTAAAAATGCAATCATCTACGACATCCTGTTCACTTGAAACACCTGATAATTTGCTGCAGTGACAATCAAAAAAAATCTTCATTAAACTCACAGGGAAAAATATGGTCTTATGCGTAAAGAGAGAGTGTACAATTGGTCTTTACAGAACCTGGTGCACCGTAAGTTTGTATGTCTCTTGTAACATTTCTAGTATCAATGGTATAAGGCAATAAGAATACCAGGATGGAAGTCTACAGTACCTTGAAACCTTCTTCCCAGCTTATCCACAGGTCACCACGAGTCAGAAAGCAAGACACTGCATGCCTGCTGACATGGTGGATCCACCCTTCGATTTTCAACTGTTTCATACAGGCATCTATCCATGGGTATCCTGTTTCACCCTGTTGTGAAAATTTGACTGGCTTGTTAGAATGATCAACAAATTCAGATGGAAAGTAAGAGGTACGGCTAAGGTTGCATATGCTTTTGCACCTCAAGAAAAGTAACAGACATTTGACTTTCATTGTAATCTGTGGCAGTGCGAAAGCAGCAGATTTTTAAGGTAGAATGTGCCTCTGGTACAGATATTCAGACTCTCGAACTTTTACAATATTCTATTGGACTGCTACTTGTTGGGGCTCATTTTGAGGCTTCTGGAGTAAATAATGTTATTACAGTTACTGGCTTAGTTTTGTGAAAATCAGGAATTTTATTTTCCCCTTAACGATAACACTGGGATGGCAGCCATTTTGAATTTCAAATATCGGAAAGTATTGGCCAATTGTTTCTCTTGCACAAAACTTTGCATGGTGACCTCCGATTTTTATTCTTGATTTTGAAAGAAAATGGTTGAAAGTTTCCTCGATAAAAGTTCGAGCAAAAGTTTAGGTCATTAATTTTTTAGGCGTGAGCTACTTAAAATGTGGACATTCTTAATCACTTGTAGGTACGGTACGAGCACAGTTCATTTGCTTTTGTATATATTATGATTCAATAAATGCAATGATAAGATTCACATACATATTTTGAAAGATTCTCAAAGATTCATCATGAATTTGTCTATAGACTAGCAAGCTCCAAGTGTGTCAGAATATAATATCAAAACAATAAATTGAAGGAATAAACTTCGGCAGACTATTACATTAGTGGTAGCTAGGCTGTTATGTAGAATCGTTTGGTGTCATGCAATCAAGCAACTGTGGCCAGTCTAGGGTCTCCACTCCCTTACAACCATGACTGACTGTGCAGTGTACCGGTAGCTTACTATGATAGAGTAAAGTTAAAGAAATGATGTACTACTCACAACTAGCACGACAGGCTTCTCAAACATGTTGACATGAAGTTGTAATTGGGATTTGAATCCGATTGAGAATTTACTGAATTAACTTTATCAAACCTGGTTACATAATAAGGAGTGATATCATCCACTCGAAGAGCCATGAAGTTTTGCAGTCAGGAATTTTAAACCAGGGGACACTCTGTCCCCCTACCATTCATTTTAGGGGACATTTTGCACATTTTGGGGACAACATGCATCAGTTGACCATCAAATTTTGTATTTTGTTTTAACAAATTAGTTTCACAGAACAAAAGTTAAGCTACGGGGACTACTTCATTATGTTTGAATTTCAGGCAAGTAACTAGTATACCGTATCTGCCACGAATCAGAGAGCTTACTAAAACTACAAATAAGTTATAATATCAAGTGCAGTGTTTAATTACATGTAATCACAGCTCTGAAATTACGAAAATATACTCAAAATTATGCAAAACAAAGGTTATCGCCAGTATCGGGTATTACTTCAGACTACACCCAACACAGTCAATTCGTGAGTGTGCCCGAGGTGACCCGCAGTGTGCGACAATGTGGGATAACGGTTTTGATTTGGGGGACATTGTTGCAAGGGTGTGTTTTGGCGGTAACACTGGCCATGTGGGTGATATCTTCTTACCCCAATATGCTGTCAATCAACTAAACAGTACAATATAATTGGTTCCGAACAAGATTTGTTGAAAGACAGATATTCTACACTAAGTCAACACTGTGGTTGGGGTCTGAGTCTGCGGAAACCCACTCAGTCTATTTAAAACACAAACACATGGAATAGTACCTCTTGCCATTTCTTGAGATGTGTTTCATTCTCGTACCAAGGAATATTCAAGCAGATCGGGTTTTCTTTCATCTGGTCGTACTTGTCATTGCCAACTGACATGGTGTAGAAGTATTCACGCCATATCAACTGAGCAATCAGCTGATAGCTGGGTTCCTCTGTAGAGACCTGGAGTATGCAATAAGTCATCATAACACTCAGAAATTTCATAACTATCATCATTTTCAAGCTTCATGGATTCATACCGATGGTATTTTATGATGCATTTTGTGATTCGAAAGAGGTTATCCAATATTTTCTGATGTGATATCAGAGATATCCCTCTTTGGGAAAAAGGAAGGGGTGTGAGCTGGCACATGTGAAAAGCCCATATTCCAATTCACCTGACATCTGGTTATTTTCGGGCCCCATTTTAAAACACCTCTAACCAATGAATCTGGTCAACTTATAGTGTCAAAATTTGAAAACAATTATGGGGCAAAAAAAACTTGTACCGCCAGGGCATAATCAAAGCATATCACATATCTGTTGTCTCTGGCCAAGCTATGATTTGCTAAAAACAGTTATGGAATAACTCAAAATGTGGGTTAAAAAACATGTGTTGACTTCAACTTGTTTAGGTGGATGAAATCATACTCCATTTTAAAACCTGGTTTACACTGAAATATAACACCCAATTTCAAACCACAACACTGAAAAACCAACCCACAAAGACAGCAATACATACGTACTGGCAAGTAATGGAAGTACAAACCCCATCCCCACCCCCATTCCCCCTGCCAGTGATCTGATATACCTGTCAAATATTTATAGATACATGCAATATGAATACCGTACCTCATTGAAGACTTCCATTATCTTCCAGTAAAACTTGCGAACAGAGACGCAACCAAATCTAAGATAGGGACTTAGACTCATCGGTGGCCCGAGCAGATCAGGTTGGTATTGGTTTGGTAGACAGTATCCTGCTTTGAAAGCCTGAAATTCATGAAACATGTAAATTGATAACAGAAGAGTGAAGAAGTAGCAAACAAACGAAATATACCATGAAATTATGCAATAACCCTTTGGCAGGCAGGCAATACCCTTATGGTAGGCAGATTTAACTTCAATCTGTGACATACCGGTATACATACACAAGCTGCTAGGTAGGTGTTATATGGAGCAAATTGTTTCACAACAACAAGATTTTGAGGTAGTGATCTCATAACTACTTTTATCACAAATGTAGTTGTTTTCGTGATAAAGAGTGTTCTTTGATTGTAAAATTAGCTCAACTCGTACATCGCTATCTTTTTTTAGCATTCTGGTATGAAACTTGTGTGTAACCTAAACGGTTACCTTGCTTCAACTTTTGTAATTAACGTGTTTCACCTGTAGAAATCTGTCATATTGAAAATACTATTGACCCCCTAAGACTTTATGACTCACTATAGATGGAAAAATCATATCAATGTACAAAAGAACTGTTTCTCAAGAATACTCCTTTTTGCAGACTGGCAATGACATATATTCATAATATTTTTCTTACAAAAGGAAAATGTAAGGGACCGTCTCAGATTGTCAAACAAGTTCAAAAAGTGAAATTCATTCATTTATTGGGGAGGGGGTAGGACCTCCATTCAATTAGTGAACTTCACCTTCACACTTTCATTTTGTGATCACAAGTTCTTGCGCCAAAAAATTTTACAGGAACTGTTTTCTAGCTCATTTGTGTCCCTAATACAATTTACCAACAGTAACATTGTATCCTAAACCTTTCATTCTGCAAGTTATAAAGATAAAAAGTATATTTTTTAAATGCTGCTATAAGTGTCTGCCTGCCCTAACCACACTTGGTCATTTCACTTTCACTATGTTGACGAAAAAGCACTGAATACTACAGTCTTCATGAGACGCATAATTCTCAAGTACATTGTTCTCTCAGGCAGACATCAACATTTCGCACTTTTGACTTTCGTTTAGGGGGAGGGGGTTTTGATCTTAATGAAGAAATTCCGTTTCTTTAACTCATGCGACAATCTGAGATGGTCACTAATGTGTATGTGTCATCTATGGTAATCCATCCTACCTTTTGTTCTACCTTAATTCTGCTTTCAAAGAGTTCTAAACCTCTTTTTTCTCCTCCTATCCATCCATTAATCTTCTTTTCTTCACACACTCTCTCAGGAGCTGGTGTTAAACAAGAGAAGAATTTGTCTTTTGGTTTTAGAGCCCAAGACACTACTTATTATACAATCTTTGCACTGACACACAAATCAATCATTAAGATAAATTCTGTATGATTATTCACAACTATGGACACTGAAGTTCTCTGGATTTTGAAGACTCAATCATGAAATACAGAATCGTGAAAATTTCATATGCTCAGCTGACTTCAAAATTTTTGTGTCTGATTAACTGTCGTGGAGGTGCAATATCATAACTTTAACATCTTCCCCTTGCAGGATCCAATTGCATGGTCACTTCTTCAGTGACCATGTGAATCACAGCCAAAGGTAGAATGTAAATTGGGCTACAGTGGTAGGGGTATAATACTTTGGCAATATTGAAAATAATCAACAGATTTGATACAAAAAGAGTTTGTTTGACAGATTTTTATCATAACAAAGCATTATCACTGATGTAATAATTTTGCCATGCATTTTGCAACTTTGGGAAACAGATACACTTACCCAACTTCTCCAAGCATGGAAGCTCAAACTGAAACTTTTCTGGTAATGGTAATTTCACTGAGGAAAAATCAGGGTCATTGACTGGTTTGTCTGGCGGGCCAAGTCCATCGGTGACATGCCGGAATATCATGTAGGTTACAGGGGGAGAACCACCATTCTGGTTTATGACACTAATTTGTAAAGAAGAGATACACAAGGCAAATTACTGACATTAGGCATAGAAAGTGACAAGCCTAGAATATGAAAATTAGAACAAAGCAAAAAGCCATGCAGATACAACAGAAGTACCAGTTTAAAGGATTATTTCATAAAAGTAAACCTGTTAATCTACAATTCATCCTTCTGATATAAGACATCTTGGAATAATATTTTGATTTATTCTAATTTGCCAAATGTATTATACTTATTGAGATATACAATAATTTCCGCAAGGTATATCATCTAACACTTTAGAAAAATAATTCAAATTTATTCAAATTTGCCATTAGCATTCTATTTATAGAATGAGAAAGACAAAAATCAGAAGCAGATTTATAAATGATAAAACAAATTTCTTCAACTACAAAGTAATTATATCTGTTACTTAAGTTTCATGTAATGATTTGTCTGAAGATTACAAGATGCATGAAACTTAAGGAGCAGATATTATTACTTTGCACTTGAAGTAATTTCTTTTTAAATATACATATAATATATGTACATTTTAAGTATGTGTGGGTGTGTTTTAATCTAAAATTAGTCCCTAATTATAAGACATTTTAGAAAGATAAATACATTCAATTTTATTCAAACTTACTCCTTTGGATTCCACAGAGTGTGTGAAATTCGTTCAATCCACTCGACGTCATTATCTTCACACAACTTTTTCACTGCATTGTCACGTGGCTGCCATATTGGCTCAGGATCTTGTTCAAAACAAAGTCTTTTCACACCCCACTCCTGAGATTTGGTTGGAAGTGGAGAGATTAAAAAAATAGGTTAATTATTTTTCGATCAAGAAGAAGTGATTTAATTTGTCTCTTGCTCATATTTTCAAAAGTGCAACATTTGGAACATATTCTGGTGTAACAAGCACATACAGAAAATCTTCCGGTATATCTGGAACCTCCAAAAGTACACACTTAAAGAATAAAGTACATATTAAGGTCAAAAACTATATGGCTGTTTTCAGGGACTCATCCATATTAGACAGTGTGGTTAAGTAGTTAGTGCTTCAAATTGATAATGTTCCAAATAAGTGTTAAAGGGCCAGTAATGCCAACTTTTGATCATTTTTTACACTTTTTTTGTTTTAAATGCCCAACATAACTCCTTGTTCTACTCCCAAAAGCATGTTGGAATACACAGCATTCAGCTTGTCAAATCACCCTGTATATGTGTAAACTGCATTGTTATTGTTGAAAAGTGACTTCTGGTCTGAACTAGAATTCAAATGTAAACAATAATTTCATGAATTTTACACATATAGACGCTAAGTTGACAATCTAAATAGTGGGTGTTTCAACATTCTTTGAGGAGTAGAATAAGAACTTGCATACAAAAATAAAAATAATGAAAAAAAATCATCAAAAGTTAGCATCACTGGTCCTTTAATTGGGGACCGGTGTACCAATTGTAAATGGAAATGCTGCCCACATTTGATCAGGGATTTCAGAAAAGACTTTTATATTTTACATAGCACGCATATAAACTATACATTAATTTCTTCAGACAGCACACTGATTCAGTGATCCAACAAGACCCTACTGGCACATGTACATACTGGTACAGTATATAACAAATGGGCTCGCTACATTGTAAGACTTTGAAAGCCAAGAGTGGTTCACTATTTTCTGCACACAGATACATGTATGATACACAAGAACTGCTTAAGGACATTGCTAAAAGTGTTGCTAGGTGTATATATCAGTAGTACTTGCCTCCCTTGGTATCTGGCTCATAACTTATCTTATGATAATTGAATTGAATGATAAGAGGGAGGTATCTGGTTCATAATTATCTTATGATAATTGAATTGAATGATAAGGAGGGCATAATTCAATTTATAATTTTAAATTTATAATTTATCAGTATCAGCACTATAAATGATTAAGTAAGTCATACTCTGACAATTAACGGGCCACTACTGTAGCTGTGAACAAGCATAATTTTTTTATGCTAATTTTGTTTTAGTGTCAACTGCAGTTTCTTGTTGTACCAGTATTCCAAAAAACACATTGAGATACACAATATTCGACTTGTCCCGGCCTGTATGGTACATGTGTAGACTGCATTGCCATTGTACCGTAGATGAAGCAAAGTCCAGTCTTGAGTAGAAGTTAAATGTAATCAATAACAGTGCACTTTCTAATGCTGAGTAGGCAAGCTTTGGGGGGGTAGAAAATGGACTTGCAGTCGAAATACGAACAAAAATGTTAAAAAGTCATCAAAAGGTAAAGATGCTGATCCTTTGAAATATACCTGAGAGTTGAGGTAGAATGCGCCTCGATGACAGATAGTCGCACTCGCAAATTTCTGTTATTCTTTTCTGATATACCCCTTGTGGGGGATCATTTTAAAGCTCTTGGAGAAAGAAAAATATTTACCAGCTAAGTTTTTCAAAAAGTCAAAAATTTAATTTTTCTCCAGACTCCTATAGAGTTAACACAGGAATGGCGGCCATTTTGAATTTCAAATACCATAAAATGTTGGGTAATTTGTTTTGCTGGTTCAAAACTTTGCATGGTGACCCCCGATTTTTATTGTTGATTTGGTAAGAGAATAGTTGAAAGTTTCATTCAGGAAAGTTAGAGCGAAAGTTTAAGTCTTTCACTTGCGAGGCGCATATTACCTTAACTAGTGTTGGCTGGCATAAATAAAGATTTCCCAGCATGCTTACTAAGCTGCAGACTTATTGGTTCGGAAAATCACTGTGTTGAAACAAGAATTGATATAGGTTCAGATGTACAGGGAAAAGGAAAGCAGATATGAAAAGTAATGAAAGCATCGGTAGAGTAGATTACAACATGACTTTCATCAAATTGAGTATATTTTCTACTGACAATCCATCCTTTGACTACAAACAGACTATGATATCACTACAATTAGTTAGCTTTTGCACATCATTTAATTCCCAACCCAGACTACCGGTAAATCAAAATGACTCATGTTAATAATATTGGCTATCGTCTGCTTTACCAGTGAGTGGGAATGATATTAATCTATAATTTACTTGCATGTAGCTAGACCGGTACAGTGATGACTTGAGTCTGTGATAAACTTCTGTTCGTAATAATACTTCAGATTATTTCAGAGAGATGAATATCTATAGCCACAAGGTAGAATGATGATATATGTTTGTGATTGCATTTGAATGTAACTTCTAGATTGATGACTAAAACCTGAAATTAACTTCCGTTCACAATCATATCCATCAATACCTTAGATTATTCTAAACAGATGCACAGAGATACTCCTGTGTTGCAGCAGAAATGATTTGAAGTTGTTACGGTAGATAGACATTAAGGCCAGTCTAATGATCGGTATCATTCATGGTGAATATGTATCACCAGGTCCACAGAATATGTCGAAAATGCCTCTTACAATATAAGGGTCATCTTGAACCACTGATTAGTGGGAAAAAGACACATTAAGGGGATAATGATGTCCTTAAGATCATACACATGAGCAGGTACATAATCCCTCCCCTTGAGGTATCTCTGATGCAAGAGGAACACTGGTGCTTGTTACACGTGTCTGTTCTCATCATGCAGTCATCATAAACCTTCCTCTTATTTGAAGACAGAGATACTGTAAACATGATTTTTACAGACTCAAGTTGCTATACCGGTATATCAAGCCAAGTGGGTTAAAATACATATGGTTTTGGCTCAATATACCACTTTTTACTGACTTAGCAGATGGCGAAGGGATACTGTCTGGCAGGAAAAGGTTAACAGTCTGGGAAGCCTAGTACCATTTCTGTCATCCCTAGATATAACATCATTCATTATGTACGAGAGAACCCTATTTAATTTTATCCAGGGTATTGCACTCGACAGAAATACTAATCCTTTGATACAGAAGTGTCTTACACAATTTCAATCATTTAACACTAATGCCTATTATAGCCTACTTCATCTCTTTAAAACTGCCACTCCCCACTCTAAAGATGCAATGTTTACAGTGAAATTAATTTCATGATCCTGAGTACCATACAAACTACAAGTACATTGTATTCTATCTTGTATTTTTTCACAATTTTGGCACAATCCCTTACACTAAACTAAACTGCTCTGCTTTCCACAGATTGTAAGATATTGCCCCTTAACCCTTTCACCACTGTGGTTTGAACCAATCCCATTGTTTTCCATGGTAAAGTTGGACCTCTAGAGTGGGCAATAGGAGTGAAAGCTTTAGGGTAGTATATGTCCTAAAAGTGAAAAACTTAAAAAAATTCGCTCAGACTTTTCTCAAGGAAACTTTAATCATTCTCTGTGATGCAAGAAAATTTCACATATTGCATGCACTGGAAAAGGGCTGATTTCATGAAAGTTCAAAGAAAGTCCTAGATTTACACAACAAAAATAATGAAAATAATATGAAAAGCTGCAGCTGTTGATTCTTTTAGTCAAAATTTCACAATTTAAAACTCTGCTTCAGGACACATGAATCTTCAACTTTAATCATGACATTTGCCAATCATAAAGAAATGTCGCACAACATGATGTCAAATATTTTTGATAATTTCCAGTAAAAGCCATCTCAGGAACAGATTTTCAGACTTTAAAAAATCTTACATTTCAAGCCTCAACTGCAGGTTGTGTTAATGTGTTACCTTGAAGTTTGTACAGAAAATTAAGATTTTAGTGTGTGCTTTTAGTCAAAATCACATACATGTTTTCTATAGAATTGACACAGAGAATGGCACACAATTTGAATTTCATATACTGGTATGCATACCCGGAAGTTTGAAGAAAGTTTAATTGTGCCATCAAAAAATTTACATGGCAATCCCTGATTTACTTGTCCCAGTTGCATATGAAATTTTATTTTTTTTTAGGTGTGAATTACAATAATATGGTTGGTTAATACGTAGAATTACATTTCTCTCATTAATATGGAAAAGTTATATATTTCTCAAAAATTTGGCATGTCACTATTGTGAATTTGTTACCATGCATGAAATCAGGACTGATTTCTCATATAATACTGAAGTACATATGGTGAAATTTAGAATTATACTGCCGAGTGTGACAGTAAGCCTAGCATAGGGGATTTACAGAAAGGCTTCAAATAGCTTGAGGAGGGATTTGTTGAGAGGCCCCAAATGGCATACTCAGAATTCAATTACGACATCAGATTGGATCTAATCTTCTACATGCAAACCCCCATGCCGTGAGGGAGGATTTGCATAATTCCGTGAGACAGGATATTAGGTTTCAAGCTTTATGGCAGTGAAACTTACCGTACTGCTTTCGTGCTCCTGTTAAAAAGATATCTATTTCCCAGCTTCTAGCCATATGTCAATCAAACAGTTGGAGAATTCTACTGAAATTTATAGGCTCTTTGAGATAATTTTACAGTATGATACAAAACTTCTTCACATATCTGTAGGCATTCTCAAACAAGCCTGTCTTTATCTAGCATTTGTGTGAAAATTTCAATGTTTTCGCAGCGGCTGTGTCGACAGCTTACACAGATAGAGTAATACATCAGGATTTATTTTATGCCTGAATTTTTTCATGCATCTCCCAAAATATATTGAATCAGGAAATTTGGTAGATTTGGATGATGACTCAATTTATTTGTTTCATTTTCTATGCAAATCAGCTACCTTTAGAGGATAGAGTGGAAAGAAATGGCACGAATCTCTCGCACTGAGACCTCACTCAGAATTAAATATACAGATTGAAAAAGAAAAGTTGCCTTGTTTATCCCTTTGAGCGCTGCAATATTTCCCACCAAAATTTTAGTGCAACAATTTATTAATTTTTTGGATATTTTTGACCAAATGTATATTACATTTCATTTGCTACACTTTTTTATCAAAATTTCAGCAAAAATGTCAAAAGAATTGACAGGGATATATTTATAATGGGACAAAAATTGACTTTGGCGCTCGGAGGTTAAGGACACCAGTAACTTATTCACTTGATCATTAACTGTCTTTTGATCTGTGAACAACTGCTCTGGCCACTGGATCACAGTGAGTTAAGGCAGAATGCGCCTCGGCGACAGATAAATACATTCTGACTCTCAAATCTTTACAGTTTTTGTTTAGGTCATTTGTGGGGGTTCATTTTAAAGTTAAAGGATACGTAAAGTTTTCAACTGCTAATTTTGTGAAAATCGGGCATTTCATTTTCCCTATAGAAATAACACAGGGGTAGTGGCCATTATGAATTCAGACGCCGGTATATATTGAGTATTATATCATACCAGTATATTGATGGTGCATATACAGCGATTTGATTAGTCGAGACGCAAGCGTGGTATATTGGCGATATACCACAGCTGGCATTACGTGAGCTCTCAGCTTGAGCAAAAATCCATTTATGACGTTCCTAGCCAGAATTTCAATATACTGTTATGATATAATAGCAATAAATCACACCCAGCAACGGTATACCACGAGATTTTGACCAGTTCACTTCATACCATATATGCACTTGCTATTGCTCGTGCATATATGTCGTGAACGGTCAAAATCTCGTGGTATACCATCGCTGGGTGTGCTTTATTGCTTAAATATATACTGGTGTCTGAAATTCATGTCTGTTTCTCTAAGTACCAGAATTGGATTGCGCCGCGCCGTTATTGCGAATCCTGATTTTCATTCTCCATTCTCAAAGAGAATAGTTGAAAGTTTGCTTCGTGAAAATTTGAGCAAAACTACCTTAAATCGGGGTTGCACTGGGCCATTTTAAATTCCAACATACCAGCTACATGTATATAATATACACACACTGGTGACCGCTTTATTCCAGAGTAGACTTTTTCAAAGTTACATGCAAGATACGTTTTAAGGAAATATTCATAACTGAAGGTATTTTTTACCTTGATGCATACTAACCTGGAACAAAGTTGAAAAAATTTCACACGGATCTCCTTGGAAGACATACAGCCTTCCCCCGACTTCCTTCAGCTGGTTGTCAAGATCTTGAAGACACTCATGCAAGAACTTCCAGCGATTGTATCCACATATCTTGGTGCCTTCAGGGAATAAATTCATGAATCAACATAACAGTAAATTGAATGTGCAAATATCTTTTCAATTTAAAGTTCCATTAAAGGCATGTTTCAGGCATCAGCTTGTCTTGCCAGGAAATTTACTTTCTAGATTACAATTTCAATAGAAAACAAAGGGCTATGACACCTTCATAATCCTCTTACACACTACGGTAGAACAAACTTGATCCCTGGGATCGATTCCCCTACCTTTAATTACAAAATCTGATGAAATTTCTAATGTATGGTCTCTCTGTAAAACAATTTCTTAAACTACTCCAAAATTAAGTTGCAGTGCCTAGCATTCAATAGTTTAAAATGAAAATTTTATGTGTGAAATGACTGATATTCAAACACTAGAATATATTTGCCAAAAATTACCAGTGTTCGCGGTGAATTTTTTCTCCCCGCGTACGGCATACGCATTAGTCTGCTAAAATTGCGTAACGGCTGGATTTGAGTGCGTAATTTCACTTCCGCACTAGATTGATGAAAAAACTTACTGCAAAATACATTGTGCCGTTGAATAAACCTACACTACATATTCCGATTGTACGATGTAACATTATTTTAATGAAAACAGTTTAACAAACAACTTGAACAATGTTGAAACGTAACAGCGAAGGGTAGTATACATGCGACCGTCAACACATATCGGGCAACCCAAAAGTTAGAGTTGCGGCAGTTTATCGAGACACTTCTGCAGTGTTCAAAATTTATCAGGATTCCGTCGAGGTCTACAGATGAATCATTTTTCACGGACTCGTAGAGCAAAGTTGAAAGAAAACAGATTTGTCTGCTTCGACGCCATGCTGCATGGGTGCTTGATCAAAATTTGGGAACAGCGAGACGCGATGATCGTGCAGGGTTGGCATTTATATGATTTGTCGCAACATTTCTGTCAATCACTCGCTAAGTTTCAGAAACTATCGCTCGCCTGAAAATTAGCTACGTAATTCATAGGCACAGCTGACATAATAACGTGCCTGTGAACTACGATGCCGATTTTTCAGACAACGCCCAGAGAATCCGAAACTTTCCACGCAAAATGAGTGATTGACAGAAATGTGTTGCAACAAATTTCGTCTGGTTGTCGCTTAAGCTCAGTCGTGGGGAGTGCTTTCGGAAACATTTTACTGTTATTCTTTGTGTATAGAAAACGCATAACAATGAAAAAAATGCGTAGAGAGTCAATTTCAATGCGTAAATACGCACGATTTTTGCGTAAACGCGAACTCTGATTACCATTACTGCAAATTGTATGGTACAGTAGTAACATCAGATAAAGTCTTGCTATTGTACCTTAGACTTGAATTACATTAATATTTGACAAGTCTTTAATACCTTTAGTAGGTGTCAAGGCTTTAGCAAAAATAACCTCACACAATGTCAAGAAAATAACAAAGTCTTTCAATTTTCTGTTTCCCTGATCTTTAAACATTTGAGTGCTTCAATTTTTCCCGCCAAAATTAGTGCAACATTTTACCCATTTTTATGAATTTTTCTGTATTTTTTTGATAATTTTTGACCAAATGGACATCACAATTCATTGTTTAGAGTTTTTTAACAAAATTTGGGCAATTATCTGGAAAAATCAACTAGCTATAAAGATGACAAAAATTGACTTTGACACACCAAGCTAAACTCATTGGTTCAGTGATTAACAGAGCCCTGGATATATTGACTGAAAGAGAAGAATAATGAGGTTGTAATGTATGATGAATTCAATGAAATCATTGACTCACTGCATCAATATCATAAAAATCTTCTATCTCTCTTTCTCTTAATATGTTTCCAGACATGGAAAACAGGCATGGATGATTTCGATTTCACATCAGAACTGGGAGCTTTTAATGATGAAGAGTGTACATTGAATTCACATACCTGCCACTTCGCCATCAAAGATAAACACGGGATAAAACTCTTCTGCATCCTCTAATGCTGCCAGTAAGGATGGATTGTCATGCAGACGAAGACCATGGCGAAACCAATGCACTGTAACAGCCATGTAAACTGTGGATTTAAAAAGAGAGTGTACTGCACTGTTAATGGATTAGCACATTCTCTGCGAATGCATTTGCATACATGTACTAGCAGATTTCGGATGGTGGTGGCAGTGTGAAACTTTTTGTCAGCAGGTAGAAATAGCACTGATCACAAATGACATCACTGTTCTCTCTCATTAATATGCATAAATAAATATTTGTCTGCATTTTCCGCACAAATGACAATAAATAAATAAAGAAAATAAATCCTGCTAGTTTATAATGGCTACTTAAAGTCACACTAATTTGTATGAATTTATAGAAATAATACATAATTTTCACAGCTTGGAATATACGGTAGCTTGAATGACATGACCAACGGCTATTGTACTTGCTATATACCGGTATATAAAGTGGTTATACAATGACAACAGTCAAAGAAATTTTAATTTTTATTTCAGCTGATTACATTATATACTTAATGACCTTTGGAATTAATCTGTGGTGAATATTATTCACGATGTTGATCACACCACTTATTAAGTTGCAAACATATGGCAAAAGTTTAAATTCACAGACAACAGCATATATATACTGAAACACGTGAGCATTGTCAGTTCATACATATATCAATGGTATGTTCCAATAGCAGGTGTAGACCTGTGCAGGTTGAGGGACGGAGTGGGGGATGAAAGTGAAAGGATTAATTTTAGGTGTGGTTTAGCAATAATGGCTTGCGACACAACACAGATCACCAAGATCAACTTTTTTCTGAGTCTGTAAGAGCATTATGGAGGTGTTAAAGCCTTTTGCTTCCCATTGAAAGTGTAATCTTGTAAGTAAATTTCCTGGCAAGACAATCTGATGCCTGACACAGGGCTCTAACAGTATTTGTGGCGTCAATGACACTCGGCTCACATTTGGTTGGATGTGGTAGGCCACAGCGAGTATATTTAAGTAAGTTTATGCCTGGGAACATGCATACCATTGTCCAAGTTTCAAAGCAATAGGACAAGCGATTTCAGAGAAAGTTTTTGACCAAGAATGGGAAAATTTTCCCCAAAATACAAATATGAAAACGTCACCATAATTTAAAGACATTCGACTAAGGTTGCCTCTAGGTAAATGCATACAAAGCTTCAAAGGAATCAGAATAGTTACTTCAGAGGTAACGATTTTTTGACCAAAACTGTCAAAAATTGGCCAAAATACACAAATATGAAAATTTCAACGTAATTTTTTAAAAATTCGACAGAAGACCCTGGATTAACAGTGCCAAGTTTCAAAGCAATATAAAAAGAACTTATGGAGAAATGACATTTTTGACCAAAAATGGGGAAAATTGCCCAACAAATAAAAAATATGAAATTTTCACCACAATTAGGACATATCTGACAGAGGCCAGCCCTTTGATCATGCATACCAAGTTTCAGAGCGATGCGACAAGTACTGTCAGAGAAGAAGAATTTTTGACTAAAACTTGGGAAAAAATTCCTCAAAAATACAACTATCAAAATTTCATTACAATTTGAACAAATTTAAGTGAAGTCACCATAAAGGACCTGCATATAAATTTTCTCCCAAATCTGGCCTGTGGTTGCAAAGTTTTAGCGTTTTGCTGGACATTCCCTTTTCTTACTTCATTTGCATTTTTTGACACTGACATGTTCATTTGAACATATACACATCTCCACCCCTGGGTATACCTGTACACCAAAATACTAAGATGGCACAGTAAGTGCTACGGTTTTTGATCTGCCCGTCCAACCATCTATCTGTCCATCCATCCACACATACAGATGCTGTAACACCACTATAAAGCTCTCCTTGGTATCTAGAAACTAACACGTCATATTCAATTCCTCCAGCTTTGGTCTGAATAAGCAATTTATGCCAATTATTTGCCAATTACAACCCCTGGTTAAAAATTAAATCCACTAGGGCACTGTTAACTCTGTTTACGATAAATGTCCCTGGCAACAAATCACTCTGTTATCATCCTCAATGTGAAGACCATTGATGAGTAGTTCTATTGACAATGCACGTCATATCAATTATGAACTTTTTTCACTTGTGTAACACCAGACTCTCCACAGTCGCTGTGCCTTGTTTTATGCGCGCCGCGATGGGCCTGCATTCGAAGGCTGTGCAGCTGTGAGCACGCGCTGCCAGACACAGCGACTGTCGGTTCTTGCAAGTATATGAATATTCATAAGGGTAATGACGTCAAAAGAAACACCTATCTAACTGGGCGGAGAGAATATATACTAGTAGCTGGTAGACCTATATACTTGGTATGTTTTATTTTTCATTTTCAATTTATTTGGCTATGCTACTTGTCTTTTTTTTGATTAACGGATGTGTGTAGTTCTATAAAATACCCGGATCAGGCAGAAATCCGACCGGTCGCTTGCAAGAACGTCCAGACCCTGGGATTCGCATCGTGTCTCTGAAGGGCGCACGCGTGTTCCAACAGGGAAGAACGCGAATCGCAGGGTCTCTGCCAGACTAGTGTAACACCAGAAGTTATGCTTACGTCAGGCTTGCGTAAATGGGGGTCTTGCTAAAAAATCCCCAATTTGGCTGACAGGTCCCTGGATGATGTTGAGACATAGAATACGCACCTTGGGTAATCCCAGAAGCTTTCAACTCGACGAACAAAGTTTGGAAAATTGACAAAGCGCTAATAAGAGAAGGATAATGGTTTAATTTCCAATGACACGCACAAAATCAGAGTAATGCTCTCAAAATTATCTGAGCTTTCAAAAGAGCACTGAAAAGCAGGCCATGATTTAGTTATATATCCAACATTCCAAAGTTACTAATTGTCTGGGATTATCAGCAGGAGTTTCTCTCCATCAATATGTCAATCACGGTCCCTCCACAAAACGATGTCAATGAAAAAAGTTGTTGGCATGAAACAAAGTTTGAGTTCTAAACACAGAAAAGCCAAAAACACCTGTACTTTCGACCAAACTATGGAGGTACCAAGATTATTAAACTGAATACTGAAGAGGGAATTAAAGTTTTAATTTTAGGATGACCTGCTTTTCCAAAACTTGTCTTTGTTTATTTCTAAGGAATCATTTGTAGCCATGACATGGCCTAATGAATACACAAAGTGTATTATAGACACATCTTCACTCAGCTGAACCAGTCTTATCCAGACTGTTGTGTAGCTATATCATTAAAACTGTTACCACTATGCACAAACATTTCCAGAGTTCTACCGCTTACCAACGCTATATTACTGTAGTTTTGTCTTCAATGGTTACAGGGGTTTTCAGGTCGTCTTGTTCACACAGATCATGCAGGATTTCTCATGAGTAATTTTTTCCAGAGCATCCAGGAGAATTTCAAACAAGAAAGGCACAAGAGAGCTATTTTTCCTTTAAAATAAACTCTTTTAACTCACAGAAGTGACAGTTCTCTACACTCAACATTTCACAATTAGTGACATAGAGGGCGCCCTTCTGTTCAAAAGATTTTATGCTAAGGGACCGTCACGCGTCTCAGATTGTCGCAGAAGTTCAAAAAGCGAAATTTATTTGTTTAGGGGGGGGAGGGGGTTTGACCTCCATTCCATTAGTGAACTTCACTTTCGCACTTTTATTTGTGATCACAAGTTTCTTGTGTTTATTTTAAATTAAAGAAAAACTGCACACTCGTGCCAACAAATTTGTAACTGTTTCCATCTCGTTCGTGCCCCAAACACAATTTACCGATAGTAACATTGTATCCTAAACCTTTCATTCATCAAATTATACAAGACAAAAGTATCATTTTTAAATGTGCTATTTATAAGCATCTGCTCTAACCACTAGATGTCTTTATTCTCACTTGTTATGCACCTGGTCATAGTCGTGTTAATATGATTGAACATGCCTGGGCCCCCTTGTCAAAGTTTCTTGCTTATTTGCCGCCCCTACCATACCAAGTACAAATTGCGTGTTCACAAAGACAAAGAACAGCACAAGAGGTGCAAAAAGGGAAAGTAAAATAAAATGAAACTTTTATGCGGTAAAATGCCTGTTAGTACTCAAATCTGATCGATTACTTTAATTGAAATAGGGCAAGGGGAATACGTCTTTAAGAGCTATAGCAAAATGCAACATTGTACTCTCAGGCAGACATGAACATTTCGCACTTTTGAAGTTTCGTTTAGGGGAGGGGGTTTGATCTAAACAAAGGAATTTCGTTTCTTGAACTTCTGCGACAATCTGAGACGGTCCCTAATTTCCTGGTTCTTCTCAATATCAAGCTAACAAGAGAAAAGGTTGTCACTGCGTAATCCTTGCGCAATCACAGAGTATCTGTATTCATTTTTAAGTTCTCTTGGAAAAAAAATTACCGTTGATATTGTCAATTCTGCCTGCACATGTGAAGATTTCATTGTTATTCTCAATAAGTGAATTCCGGTCTGGACATGAATTCAAATGTAAAGAATAGATTGCATTTTACATGTACAAAATGGAGTATTAAAAACAAAACAGTTGCTGTTTTTGAGCATGCTTTACGTTATGGAGTAGAATCACATACGACTACAAAACAAACTTTATAAAATTAAGCAATAACCCCCCCCCCCCCCCCCGGTAAGGGGGGGGGGGGTATTACATGAGATTTTGGTACAACGCGCAATATATAGCACAAGCTGATAGGCGAGTGCTATATATGGAATGCATTGTACCAAAATCGAGTGTATAAAAAACTATGGCGTTGGTTAGTGCTATTATAAATATCAACTTTTGTGTCTTTGTTGTCTTGCTTGGGTATTTTTGTCACTTTAAGCCCCAAATGCAGAAAACAGACGTATGAGAGATCGAACGTCCAAAATTCAGCACCCAAGACAGAGCATTCTATAAGTTACAATTACAACGGCAATTAACAGACGCACACAGTATAGTATCCTACGATAACATACGCATTTGCGTTCATCAACATTGCATTTACAAACTTTATAAAATCAATCATAAAGAGTCAAAGCTACTGACCCTCTTATGTGCATACCACCTGTATAAACTCTTTTGACTAATGGAAACAACAGATTACAACAACAGATCAGTGCAAACAAGGTTACCAGAAAACCTCTGTAACTCAGTCTCTGATATTTTGAGGGCGCAAACTATTGTGAGGCATGGGCCACCAATCTGTTTTGCAAGAAATCTTTTGATATTTTAATAACTAACAACATAAGGGATACATTTTAAAAGAAAAGAATATAAAAATTATGAATTGTTATGTAATATATTGGTGGATGAGTGGGCAGAGATCACGAAGACAAACGCTTATGGATTGTGACAATTGACATGAACATCAATACAAACAAAACAAAAAATGTAAACAGACAATAAAATTGGGGCAAGCTGGTTTACTCTTTAGGCAAGTAAAATTTCAGGACACTTGACCGTAGGGCAAGTAGGTAAAAAAGTTAAATTCGAGCCCTGCTAGGGCAGGTTGGTTTACCAGAATCACAAATGTTTTTCTATGTGATGTAAGTTTTAACTTCCCTACCACTTAAAGGACAACATTTAACTTGCCAGGTGAAAAATTCACAAGTCTATTTGGAAAATAGAAGCAAAAGAAAACTGCACGCCAGGTCCATGGGAGTCTGAGCAAGCATTTTTGTAAGTTCTGAATAAGAATTAAGATTATTTGTATTTTGCAAACAAATTGAGCAGTCTGTGTCTGACTCAGGTGTGAGTGAAGCAAGTGGGATGTCTTGTGCTAGCAAACAGAATCAATATGATGTATCCTACAGCACTGCCTCTACCTGACGAAGCTTTACAATTCTATGTTTGTATGTTGTAACAACAGGGGATTAAAAGTGAATTGGGATCAAAGTTGAGAGCATACAGCTGTCACCCAAAACTCATACTATTTTTCTGGCTCAGGGAAGCATAAAATCTGATCAGCTTGAAAGGTTTTGTATGACATTGTACCTCGAGAAATAACATTTCCTGTCCCTGTATACAAAATGCTTCGATGAGTTTCTTATGTTAGGTGCTTTATTAGTAAATAAAATTCTTTGTTTTCTGTCCGTGTGCTGGTAGGTTTTCAGAGAAAATTAAGAAAACAAACAAAATGTTAACACTATTACAAAAAAATATTATTTTTCCAAAAGACACCAAATAAAAAAAAGTTGATCTTATGTTAATAATTAACACTTGTGATTTTTGTCTGTGTTTGTTTTTTTGCCTGGCTGGCTGGTACATTTTACAAAACCCAATGACGGCACACAAAGAATTTTCTTTAAATGGTCTTATCGAGATATTGGGAAATCAGATCTAGGGGTACCAGTCCCCTAACACCGATGTTGTACGTTTCTTCAATAGACAAACATCAAAGTTTCAACTACTGCAGTGGCGAAGCAGCCGTAAGGCAACCGTTATGGCGGGAGGGGCAGGGCTTTCGCAAATTCTTCCATTGCAGTCATTATATGGAAACTGTCATTAATGATATTTTGACTTTTGTGAAGTATTTCTGTAGCGCTTGGATTAAATTCATCTACACACTCGTACGTAATACATGACGTCCTTCGGCCAAAATGTACCGGTGGTGAATGAGTCAAAACGTACAAAACGAGGGGAGATCAAAATAAGCGTTCACAATTTCCAAGTTTGGTGAGCAATGTGTCTTACCTGTGAATATTTTACACTCTGCGCGACAGGTGAGTAGAAGTCTGATTGCACTATCGGATTATTACCGAGTGACAGCGAAGCGAAATCAAGTTGATATCGCCGATGCTATGTACCGCTGTATCGTTGCGTAGGTGGAGACAAAACGCTTTCTGCGCTGTTCATCTGTTATGAGTAGTTATTCTCGCCGGACAGGTTTTAAACAGATTATCAACTGTGGTATCACGTGGGGCATCGCGATCGCATGGATCCATCTCTGGACATTTCTGCTCCTGTTGCGTTCTGTTTTCTCTTTTACCGGAAGTCGCCAACGGCAGCCTGTAAGCCCATCACGTGACAGTGTTACATAATAGCTTGGCCTTGGGAACTCATGCCTGCTGCGCATGCGATTGACTTGGCACTGGTCTCGGGCACTGATGGGGCAGTCTTTTATACTTTTGTATTTATGGTCTTTTTCTCTTTTTCATGTTCTTCTCGCTAAACACGATTTATTATACATTTATTATACCTAGAAAAGTGCTTATTATACATAATATACATGTATAAGCTTTATTAAGGGGGAGACCCACATTCCTTTAGTGATTTTGGTCATTTTTTGTTTTATGGTAAATTTTGAATCCGTGTAATATGGTCTGTGAGTAGATAAAAAGTTTGAGACCATATCATACTCAGAAATGTGTTAGATTTTAATAAAAATGAACATTGTAGGCTAGTTCGCGTGCCGTCGTTTTTCTTATGTCTTAACGGTTTCCAGATTAGTCGGCGTATCTAAAGAACGTAAGGAGATTACATTAATGCTTTATAGTGCGCATGCGTCAACCTTCGCCTCGGTTGCCAGCAAGCGCAGCTCGCAGCCAGCCAGCAGCTGCATGCAGAAGAGCTCGAGTGCCAATGCCATGGCTACTGAATGCAGTCGTCGCAAGCGAAAGCGTGGTCCTCAAAAGACAAGTGTCAAGCGTATGGACAATAATGTGAGAGAAGATTTGAAGTTGTCGGATCTAGGATCGTACTACAACAGTCAACAAGATCCCGAACATTCTGATAGTGACACGTCTGTGTCATCTGATTCCGAAGAAGATGCAGTAAGTCAAGGTGCATCGTGCAGTACAAGCTCAGTTCCCTCGTTCAGGAAGATTAAGTTGGACGTCGAACAACCTTCAGACAACGAAGAAATTCTGCGGATATTTGACGTGAGAACTCTGAACGAAATTTTCAAATCAATGTCGCTTTGCAGCACATGTTCAGTCGGCCAATTATCTTTACAGGAAGTCTCCAAACAGGGCTGGGGAAGTCATTTCTCGGTAACTTGTTCCAATGCTGATTGTAACCGCTCTGAGTCACCGAAAGTTTTTCCAACCTCAGAGAAATGTAATCGCTACTTTCACATAAATAGGAAAATGGTCTTGGGAATGCGAGCGATCGGCAAGGGGAGACGGGCAGCGATGAAACTGAGTTCCTATCTCGGCCTCCCACAACCTTTATCGTCCGACCCCTTCCGGGAACATGTGCGTGTTTTGGCCGCAAAGAGCGAGGAAGTGACCGAACGCCATATGGAACATGCTGTAGCGGAAGTTCGACAGTTGGCATTGGGGCTGAATAACAGCATGGACTCGGACAATAGCGAGACTAGTCATGCTCATCATAACAACAATGAAAGTACCGGAAGAGAAACAGTTGACGTAGCAGTGTCTGTGGACGGGTCGTGGGTATCCCGGGGATTTTCTTCCCTGTACGGCTTCGTGAGTGTGATCTCGATGGACACTGGTAGGTAAAGTTTTTTTAGCGTCATATGTATAGTACATATACCCAGAGTAGAAATTCCGTTGCGATTGACTTTCTGAAATAGGTATGGCAGGGAAATCCAACTTTGAATTGAAAAGACAACACTGAAGCAGACAGAATTGACGAGAAATATAACTAGTTCTGGTTTCCGATTTATAGCTTGGTAAATGATATACTGCCACGATTGCGCATTTGATTTGTAACGTATGGAGAGTAGTACAGTGCGTTTGTAAATACCGAGCCCGAATCATGTATTGTAAACGGAGAGTTCACGTAAAAACCTAATTGCTCGTTTTCAACCATGTAGGGGTAGAAAAGATGGTGATGTGATTATCGACACTGACGGTCATTTTTGTCCTGAGATTTTTTCCCGCAAAATTACTTCTTGGCGTGTGCTCTGTACGGGAAAGTTCATTTGACGTACACAACAGAACCGTCTACCGCGTACCGTAAGTTGCGAAAATTCCTGCCGTGTCAGTTCCGATACCGCTCAACTGCAAATGAGGCTACGTTCTGAAAAATGTACAGCAAAATTTGAAAATGCATTTTGATTCAGTCTCTACGCGCTTGCAACTCACTCTCTGTAAGTCACTGCAAATCTTAAAATATTTTGTGAAAACCTTGTAAAAACTGGCTTGGAAAATCGCGGACCGGATGACCGTTCTTGCTGTCCGTAAAACATGAAAAGGTCGCAAAAGGGGATTTGCGACAAGTATACTCCACGGACAACGCTTTGTCTGGCGTAAAGGAGTTTTGTCTTTTGCCAAAGCGCATGCAGGTACTCTGTATCTGTGCACGGTCCAATTAGGTGGGCTTCTCTTGTGAGTGTAACTGCATCGTGTGCTCCGTACATATCGCTCGGTGACCATAACTTTATTCAGAGCCGTATACGTCGTCACTATCTAGATTTTCTATTCCCCGGTTCAAGAACTATGTGTGCATTCATTTGTCAGTAGTAAGCTAGACTGGGTACCCCATCTCAAAACAACGGGCAAGTTGGCGTCGGGCGATTTGGTTCTGGGCGGGTTGGAAAAAGTGCGAGTTTACTGTAATTCAGCTAGACCCAGGCGCCTGCAGTCGCCATTTTCTCAGCAGTCGCTGGATGGCTAAAGCGTTCATTCGACCATATACGCAACAGCCTACTACTTAGCGTGACAGCCTCCTGAGGTTTATTGTTCAGTTCATTCTGTTTTGATGTTTACATGCCCACAGACTCGGAGCGAGTCTATCAAGTAACGGGAGCCTAACACTCACATGGTGATGAAGCAGTTTCTATTTTTTTTGCCTTTGGATGGGGAGGAGCTTTTCCCCGCGTACACAGTAATAACTTTACAGTTGAAATTGACTCCAACAATTTGTTAATCAAATGAAGCTTCACAAAAGCAATTTGAAAAGCTGTGTTTAGTGAGCATATGTGTTCTCAGGGTCGGTGATGCACATTTACGGAGGCCATCAGCAAATACATATTGGTGAAGCAGTTATTGTTGTTTGGGAAAATTTTACATCTGCCCTAATCACTCGTTGGCTACACTGTAATATGAATGCAACTCTTGCTGTATATGTTTTTCTCACAGATGCAATTACTTTCTTTCTTTTAGGCAAGGTGCTTGATAGACACATCAGCTCTGCATATTGCCGGGAATGCCATGAAATGGAAGAGAAACCAAAGGATATGCAGTTCATGAAGTGGTTCATAGAACATGAACCTAAATGCAGGATGAACCACGATGGCTCCGCAAAAAGTATGGAGGAGACGGGAGCGGCTATTTTGTTTGAAAGATCGAAAGAAAAGTACAACATTAGGTATGACAAGAATTTAAATATATATGCCATTCTGGACAAATAAAAAGTGGTCATATTGAACAGGTCCTTGAGCCATAGACAGCCCCTCCTCCCAGTCTATGCAAAAGTCAAAGGCCAATGTTCCCATGTGATACTCTTTTATGAGTGTTTCTCATGGTTCCACAATTATTTTGAAAGTGCATACTTTTTTAAATCTGATATACAGACAACATCTGAAATATACTGCTATCTATCAAGGAGAACCAAACATGAACACCATTTAGTGTCATGTGCTCAAAACTATGTTACAGCTTTATGACTAATTGTGTGAAACAAATATGGTGCCCATGGTATACAGTTAGATTATCCTGTGTTATTATTATTCACGGACTCCATTGTAATTATGCAATATCCATATTTTTAACAGATACACTCAGTATATTGGAGATGGCGATAGCGCGGCATATCAGTCCGTGAAAGATGTGTATGCTGATGATGGTATACAAGTTGAAAAACAGGATTGCGTTGGTCATATCCAGAAGAGGATGGGGACTCATCTCAGGAAACTTGTAGAGAAGTACAAAGGTATGTGGTTATTCTTTGATATTAGAACCCTAGCTGATGAATTTTCTTTCTAGATTGACATACTGTATTACTTGAATATTAAAAAAGTATATGTAATGTGTGTTCTTGTACAAACTATTGAAAAATTGAACAAAATGTGTGTGTATTTACAACTAACTCTGTAAGTCTGGGTGACAGCACCACAGAACTGTTTTTTTTTTCCAAAGGTTAAAATCACCTGAGTCTGTATTTACATATTACATTTTTTCGTTTAGTGTGTTTTGCAGAAATATACTTTGACAAATGCAATTCAGTGGGCTGCCTGCCATGTTTGGCCTACCTCCTTTCTATCAATTTTTTGTTAGACATGAAGTCATATGAATGAGAAAGTAGAACTAGAAGCCCTTTGTTTTATATTCATAGGTGGTAAACTCGAAGATGGGAAAAGCCTGACAGGTCGCAATAGACTGACCAATCAGATGATAAATGCCTTTCAGGTATTCTATGGCATTGCCCTAAGAAACAACAAAGGTAAAGGCAATTTATACTAATTCTTACATAATGATACTTGTATTATTCAGTCTCAGCTTTGAAAATAATGTATAATAATGCAATGGAATGCCTCTCATAACCAGAGGTCATCCAAATTAAGCTTGGTTTCATTTATGGGGAACCTTTGTCACAATCATCATATCTGATTGTTCAGTGTAGCTGTCACTATTTAGTGGAAAAGGGCAAGAACTTCTCTTTTTCTCCTGTTTTCGAGAGGGGAATGTCTAGTAATATTGAGCACAAGACTTTCGTATAGGAGAAAAACAACATGTCCAGCTTCAGTTATGTACATTTATAAACACTACAAACACTTTTATGTCAACCTATTAAAAGTAAAGATATAGAATTCCAAATGGCAGAATTATAATGTAAACTTCAACTTTGAAGTCTGTCAAACTGCAAGAGGCCAAAAGTAAAAAACAGGTTTTTCGAATTTTCAGGTTGTACAAACTTACAAGGATTTTATGACAGTTTGTTGTCAATTTATTTAAAATCTTTAGGTACTTGATTGTACATCCCAATCCTCTTTTTAATTTTATAGGCAATGTTCATGAAATGAGTCGGCAGACAAAGGCCATATTGCAGCACTATGCAAGTTCCAATGAAGAACCCCATCATGATTACTGCCCTCAAGGAGCTCAGAGCTGGTGCAAGTGGCAGAGAGACAAAGTGACTGGGAAAAAAAACATACCGGCCACTGTTGCATCCACTTGCGCCAGCTATTGTCATCGACAAGTTGGCTGATGAGAAGCTGTTGGAGGGGGCAAAGATGGGGTATACCCAGAACCAGAACGAGAGTTTGCACAGTTTGCTATGGAGCCTCATTTCAAAGGACCAAAGCCATGGTTTTGATGAGGTCAAGCTTGGTGTTAACATGGCTGTGGCATTCTTCAACAGTGGACTTACTCAATACAGCATCGACCTGTGTCGCAGTAGTGATGTGCCCATCAATTCCATGATGACACTGACATGGCATAAACTTGACTGTATTCGTGTCAGGGATGCCATGTACAAATCGTCAACTCAAGCTAAGCGAAGAAGAAAGCAAAATAAAAGGAAGCGGCTTCAAAAGCTAGACAAATTCCAGTACTCGGAAGGATGTACTTATCAGTCAGGAGCCTTTGATAAATCCAACACTACAAAGGATGTCAGACGGTGTAAAACATGCTTTCAGCCAATGAAAGGACACAAAAGATCTCAATGTAGCTAAGTTTGGCATTGTCAGATTTGAAGTTGGAAGCCAAAGAGACGCTAGCATTCACAACATAAGTGAATAGGTTTGAAACGTTGGCATCTTGTTAAAGAAAAGATTTGCTGCAAATGAAATGATTTCACGCTTTGTACATAATTATACACATGTAAACATGCTAATGACAAATCATGCATTTATTTTTTGTTGTCATGTATTGTTCATTTTTTTTTGTAATTTATTTCCATCCAAAATTTCAAAAATTATAATTATTTTCTGTGATAACTGTAATAATTTTTGAAATACATGTAGGCAATTTTTTTATAAAGAATGCATCTTCAAACTGTAACTTGCACTTTTGAGCCTATGAAAAACTAAGTGAAGTAGCCACAGTATTTATGATGTGATATTGCTGATAGGGTGACGGAGTACTGCAAGTATAACAGATACAACAATAATCATTTTCATTTTGTTAAATATTTTAATACGTTAATTGAAAATACGCAAAAGTACATATGGTCATTTTTTACTTTGAACAAGTTTACAGATTGTTGTGTAACTGAGAAAGAATAGCTTTGAAAATGCACTCAAAGATGGTTGAACGTCATGATCTTTTGAACGAGGGATTGAAATCAATTCTGTAATTTATATCTTGTAGGAAAAGTACTAATAAATAGCTGATTGTAAATGTGAAAGAAATTGTCCTTTGGAGCCGCTTATAAGCTTGCTGTTACAGCATCCACAAATTGCTGTAATGTTACTTGGTAAGCTTCCTGAAAATAAAACAAAAAACCCTATCAGTGTAAGATTCATGAGTGTATGTGTTTTTCTGTCCAACTTTATCAGAAACAGTGAAATGCTATAAATGCCCTTGCAATTTGCATGAAAAAACCAACAAAATATTGATCATAATATTCATTTGTAGTACACCACAGTGCGGTGATTCCTGAAGTGTATTTGTAATGATTAGTGTCTTGCAAAGTTACTGATATGTTGTCACATGGCATCAAGCTGAAGAAATTCTTACCTTCCTCAACTCCCCCTTTACATTTCTTGGTAGAAGGCATCTTAGGTACTGTAAAATTACTGGAGGAAATGCATAATGTGCCGATGGTGGGCCAATCTCTTTAGCCTGCAGTTACAAAAAGAACAAAAAGATTAAAAACATGTCAACAATCGTCACTATTTAGATACTTGGAAATACTTTCGAAATTTCAGATATTTTTGGTGGCTTTTCAATATTTTTGCGGGCTTGTCACGTAACTTTTCATGTCCCACGATAAGAATATGAAAACCAAGTCAATGTTTTTGAAGCCAGTATAGATCAACGGTGAACTTCAATCCAGGCTGAAAATTATGCTGTTCTCCTCTGAAAAAAATTCATTGAGTACTTTGCATAATTATATACAGATCCAGGTCAACATTGAGACAATGCTTGGAATGATCACATTGAATATAACATGCCGTATCATTTTCGGATGATTAGTCAAAACCATGTCTGTTTACAGCAGAAACCACATTTCAAATTGAGTGTAGAAGTAGGGGTTTTAGCCAATGTGCTCCTGCCCTGCAAACACAGGCTGTTTGTACCATTTCCGTGTAATACTACTTGTACTAGATTTCTGAACGAACGGCTAGTCGGATGTGCAGCACGTGTGCAAAAACACTCGAAGTTCAGTTTACGGCGAAGAGGCACGTTGTTATATAGATAATAAATAAGTTTGGAATTTATTCGTATCTATCGACAAAAACAACCTTCCAGATAGCTGTGATATCGCAGCGGTACTTGTGGTGTGTATCGAACGCGCTCGGGTCATGGGACTGTGGCGATGACCTCAATGACCCGAGCGCGTTCGATACACGCCACAAGTACCGCTGCGATATCACAGCTATACCTTCCAGAAAGTACCCGTTCGGGCAATCCTGGGTGACGAGAATTTGAAGAAACATTCATAACATAAAGGGTCGGGTTATTTCATGTTCGCTATACGTAACTTCGATAATTTGGGCATTGTACTTTCCACGTCGATGGTATTGCGTATTTTCTGCAAGACAATTCAGTATCTGACAGTCTGTGAACTGAGCAAAATGGAAGATCGTTTTGGAACAAACTGGCGCCGCCGTACGTGCTTCAAGCATGGAGGTACCTCCATGCTTCAAGTAATGAGATGATGTAATTTTTTGCTGAACACTCTATCGCTTGACTACCCACCGGCAAAGCCGCACGAAAAGTACGTTTTCACATAGACAGTAGAGCTGTCTATGGTTTGCACAGGCGGCTTTCCCATCCATGGCAGCAATCGATCACGCAGAGCCATTCTCGGAATGTAACTCTGTTGATCGTCGGTATTATTCGGCAATAGTCGGTTACCTGTAGGCTCAAGTCATTATATACGCTCGGAAACACACGTCGCCAAGCTCAATTACGATAAGGCTGGTAGGATGGATATTTGGTTTCCGTGGGTACGCCCGTTCATCACATGTCGGTTAATGAAGCAGACTTGAAAAACTGTGGCCAAATTATGTGAGTAGCCGCCCGGTCAATTTCACCGCTGTCAGCCACGAGTACAAAAGAGCCTGGCGGGACGGCAGCTCTGTTAGCAAACGTTGGTTTTGTAAGATCATTGGCGTCGGTTTTTTTTGGCTCAACCGATCGCCCTCTAACACTTTCGTACCGGCCTTGTCGCCTTGACAATCGCTAATGCATTCAATGCTATGTTTATTCCATTATCTAATTTCACTGCCATGGACACTGACTTAAGGATAAAGAAATAAACGTTGACCTAAAAAAAATCTGCAGTAAGTAAAGATTTGTTGAATTTCAGGGGGATATCGGACAGTTTATCAGCTGGCCTGATTGATAAGGGAGACCCCAGCAATTATGTTAATTCACTTTACAATCGTCAGTGGAAGAGATACGTTCCCACGTTGCCTTTTACTTACACACCCAGGTGAGATTCAAAAGATTTACAATGTGTAGGTTTCAATACGCCGCAGGAAGAAGAGCATGGTGCTAAGATAAGGTAATACACCCAAAAAATATAATCGATACTTACATATAGTGAATATGCCCAATTACAGTAGAGAATCCACCGAATTCTCCTCTGGTTGATTCCTCGTTTTTTTCTCTCCTCAACCATCTTCTCAACTTCTTGACAGAACATGTCACCATAGTCCGACCTGTGGACGATAGCAATATGAAATCCATGACCCGTCACATTTTACTGGTGCCAAACTGTCACGACGTACGGCCAACGTCACGAAGCCTCCGTGTTTTGCAGGGCAAAGTCGTGTCGGTAACGGGAATCGAGACGTTTTGCCACAGCTGCTTTCGATATTTCAAAGTTTTTTTTTCATTCCGATAGAACCCAATCACCAAATTAAAACAACTTTCTCAATGTTTGCTAACTGTTGGGACTGCGACGGTCAAATTCTTATGAACTTGTGAATATCCTATCCGAAATCGCTTGACACATAAGTTATTGTAAAGTGAAATCCTGCGTTTGTTTCGGCAATTATTGTTTTACCAGTAACGTTAACATGAAACCACATTGGTAAGTTCGTAAGTATGGTTTGCGATGCATTTTTAATTTCACACAGCTTTCTGGTAATCGAGTGGTTAAAAATGGGTTTGGGCGCTAGTGCACAAAGGAATGGTTTGCTGGGAAGTACGGGAAAGCTCCACGGGCAGTACGGTCTAGCGTCTATAAAAGCTTACTTGAACAACAACGTCATGGAAGTACCGTTGAAAAGGGAGACCCTGCTCATCGGCATAATGCTTTTATTCACATATACTTGCATCAAAAGCAAATGCCCGAGAAAGGATTGGAATTATTTACTGGACAACATATAACTTCGTGATAGTAATCGCCGTGGCCGTTATATTCTTGTGTCTTTTTTGATCAGTGTGCCTCAAGTGACATATTTCCCAACGATAAAAAAAATGTCATACCAACGTCGCGAGTGGCCGTCTCACTCGCAAATTTGCTGCAGTTGAATCCCGTAGACGAATTATTTTTTCAATATGCACCGGGGCAGAACGAAATGGCTTTTAGATGACCGCATGTACACTTTTTTCAAATATTTTGAAAACAAAAATGTTATAAGAGTGCCACTTTTTTCCCAATGCTTTACCGCAAACTAAACTGTAAATGTTCAAACACGGTTCAAGGCACAGACGCGCGTGAGTTGTGTAGTCTGGCTGATCGATCGATTGACTACTCGATCAATAGATTTTACTTACTCTTTGCTCTGTTCTCGAACATTCTTAATACCCAAATTTAAAGGTTTGAAACGCAAAACAAAAACAGAAAACTATCAGAATGGCAAACGGCAAGCTTATATACATGACCGGAATAAAATACGAATGAATAAAAACGTACGTACTTACCCGCATTCTTTGAAATTGTTAACGACAGAAGTTTTTATGGTTTCGAGTGATGTTCGCCTCATCTTGGCAGTAGGGAATGTACAAACTACCGGTAGTGCCCTGAGTGTACGAAAGACGGCGTCTGAATGAACTTGAATTCACAGCTTGCTTGTTACTAATTAGGACATTGAATTTATTGTCACGTGTCTGGTCTCCGGACAGGAAGCCGAGAATGCGGCGACGCTTGCGCAATCAAAAGACAGAAGAACATGATGTCATCGGACTTCGCTTGCAAAAACACATTAGTTTTACGAAATATATAGGCAGTCGGCCATTTCTTCGCTTGATAATCAGATTTTTAACAGTTGCACTACAGTCTACAGTTAATACGTAAGTTTATATTTAGCAAGAAGATTATCCCAAGGATTAACTCCCACTGACAGTTGTGTAAATAAAGCCTAACGCTTACGCCGCGGACTGGCCGTTTCAGTGTTCATTTTCTTCTAATTTTCACGTCATGTATTATTTCATTCACACCGCAAATGCAGACAATTGTGTGAAAAGTCTTGAACTTTATTATGGGTTGGGAATTTCAACCGAAAATGTGAGCCTACAAGATATTTCATTGACTTTGTGTGACTCCAAGGGTATAAAACACATTTATGCGATTTACTCCGTTCCGTTTTTGGCAATGCATCGCAACTTCTGGAGAGTGTAACTTGGCGCCGCGTTGACGGATTAGCCTTATCTTTGCACAGGTTGTAGTTAGTGACTGTTTCTACAAAACCGTGTCTCAGAATTCCGATAATGTTCCGTAAACAAAAGATATCGTGACAAACCTGAACAAAAGCCGTTAATTTATTCAGAATTCACCATTTCTCACTTTCAAGGCTTATTGTGCAAAAACAAAGCGGAGTATCGAAAATCCAAGACACGGTTTTTTAGACACTTTACCCTGCTGTCGAATGCCGTTAACAGCTCACTCATGGCCATCACCCCCTCGTACTTACACTTTTTTAAGTGAAAAAACTCAAAAACACACATTTTTGGGCAAAACAAACACACGCAAACAGGTTTTGTAATATTTTCACAATTTTTAGAATCTTCAACTGTCGAGCTATCCAAACATATACTACATGTCGAGTTAAAGATTAATTTTAATGGTGAAAACTCAGGTTAAAAATAAGTGTCTGCGAATGTGGGTCTCCCCCTTAAGAGGCTGACAAAAATTATTTGCGTTTACAAGAATAAAATATAATTATCTCTAAATAATAAAAATCAAATAATATAGGTATCTGAAGTATATATTTTTTAAATATATATATATATATATATATATATAGAGAGAGAGAGAGAGAGAGAGAGAGAGAGAGAGAGAGAGAGACAGAGAGAGAGAGAGAGAGAGATAGAGATAGATAGATAGATAGATAGATAGATACGCAAATTACTTCAAGTACAAGCACTGTCTTTTACACTCGACCCCTGACCTCTATGTGATCAATACGCTACAGCACCCCTGCATATTGACGGTGAGCTTTACCACTGTTTGCGTTGGGCGAGATGCAGTTGTCATGTGTCATCAAATAGAGGATGAACCATTTAATATCACTTGAGGCTTGGAATGTTGATTTGAAAGAACTATTTGTTTTGCCCTAATCCATTTAATTTCATTTTTTGCTCACATTTGGTATATGTTTATGCCAAAGAGATTTTAGTGGCATCTGTATATATGTATCATGTGTGTTAGTATATGCAGATGTGTGTCCATTATTTTCCCATTTTTCGTCAAAAATCTTCTTCTCTCAAACTGCGTGTCCCTGGCAGTGCTTTGAAACTTGGTATGCATGATCCTAGTGTTTGTTTCTGTTAGATTTGTGCAAATTGTGGTGAAATTTTCATATTTGTATTTTTTGAGGCAATTTATCCTGGTTTTGGTCAAAAACTCATTTTCTCCCAAAGTTCATGTTAGATTGCTTTGAAACATCATATTCTTAATCCTAGGATTGATTACTGTTGGATTTGTTAAAATTGGTAAAATATTCATATTTGAAGTTTTGGTCAGATAATAAACTCAGTTTCTCTGAATTAACTGATCTGATTGCTTTGAAACTTGGTACATGTAGAAGCAACCTTAGTTGACTGTCTTCAATTGTCACTGTGGTGAAATTTGCATATTTGTATTTTTAGTTTTTCCCATTTTTGGTCAAAAAATTATTTTCCCTGAAATCACTTGTCCAAATCGCTTTGAAACTTGGTATGCATGTTCTCAGGGGTAAACTTAATTCAGTATACTCACTCTTACCTGCCACATCAAACCAAATGTGAGCCAAGTGTCATTGACGCAATGCTTTATCAAACTTTGCTCATTCTTGGAACTTGTTACACAGTCAATCACATAAGAATCTTGTTTTTTTCATCATAAACAAAAGTTCTACTTGTTTTTACTGACTTTTTAATTACATGACATGTTAACAGCAAAGCCGACATAGAAATGCATAGCTGAACAAAGTCTTACTATCAGTCATACAGACACTATTATGTACACAGGAATATAAGGCACTGTTAGTCATATTAAAAATGTAGAAAAATCACGTAAGATCAATAAATTAATGATTATAAATATTGTTGATAAAAATGCAATATTTCTGTCATTACTTCATACTTACAAAAGTACCCACCTGAACATCAATCTTGAATGATTAACAGCAATTATAATTCATGCAGTTGTAATACAGACCCTTAGGTCTTCAGTTATAGTTGTAGCAGTCTCTTGCCAGTCTCTCTTAACAGTAAATTATAGGAAGGGGGATGACTCTGACCCACCAAGTAGTGCACACGCCTTCAAATACCTCACGTTTTCTTCACTGCTGTTCCTGATGTCCAAAATTTCTATCCCATTGGGTCAGGTCAATGGCTTGGTCAAGCATCGAACCATGCATTCTTATTTTATAATACCCTAAGCTGTGCGACATCTAAGGCCTGTGCCATCCAGAAATGTGCCATTAAGAATTCAGACCATTTTCAATCCTGCTAGAATGATCCATACAGTCCATTTCAGTTCAAAATTTGTGCATCACAATTGGCACTCATAACCTTTGGCACGGGAGATACACTTGCCTGGCCTGTTGAAAAACCTACCTTGTGATACATGCTTATAGTAACCCCTCACCGACGTCATGTAAGTCTGATGTGCTAATTTTGTATCTATCACATGGACCACCCAGAATTCAAAGATGCACTCCTTTTCATGCCCTTTTCTACCACCATTTGGTCCAAATAATGGGTAATTAAAAACTAGGTTACTAGGCCTCAGCTCTAAAATGAATGTAGTCATAATCATCAGCAGTGAAATAATGAATTATCTTTCACTCCTTTGAGAGTTTCTTATTTTGCAGTGTGTCAAGTGATTGCCAATTTGCACTTATTAAAGCAACTTGAAACTTCCTGCCATAATTACTCAATAATGGCTGCATCAAATTCAGTGAACTTTGTACCACAACAAAAACAGGGGTATATTTATCATGATGAAAAGAAAGTCTACGACCAAAGTTAGTTAAAAACTTTGTACATCCCCTTTATTAAAACAAGATGCATTTTCAGTTCACATTTACTTAAAAATTTGCATTAAGTTTAGAGAGAACTTCTCATTTAATGTATAATCTTATCAGATTACACTGATATTTTCTTTATGAAGATGCATTTGAATGGCATTGTGTTTTGAAGTTCATTGTTTGATATGTTATAAAAGTTTAGTGAACCTTAGTGCACTGTAAATTTTTATTTGCTATGTCTTTTGGCAAGATAACTTGAGCATTCAGATTTATTTACGTTTTATGAGGATCTCTAAACGTTAGGTTAAATTGCGAAAATAAATATTTTTTACAATCTAATTTGTCCACATTTTGGTCATAAAATATTGTCATTTTTTAGCAAGTTCTATCATTTTGGTATTTGTTTTGTAAATACTACAATAGAACCCAGACAGGGTATTTTCACGAGGGCTTGTGGTGTATTCTGCGGCCATCCCTGGATGAGCATATAGAGAGAATATTAATGAGTGACTGGCACTCCAAAGGCTGGTGAGCACCCTGCAGAGAGTATTGTTATTTACACAGTTCTGGCTATCAATTCACATATTTACAACGAAACATTTTGTCTCTCTGTTGTTCACCATTAGCCATAACTTGTGATGTATTTACCTTAAGTTTGTTGTGTTTTGTGAAATGCCAAAAAAAAAATACATTGAAATAATATGAGTTCAAGTTGACAACAGTTGTATGTGTAATGATCAGTGTTCTTTTGGATAACCGTGATTCTTGTCCTGTATTTGTGAACAAATCATTGCATTCTACACATAGTGTGATGCATTGGCAAGACAAATAATATCATATTTCAACATACTTAGGGAGAAATGTAAGACAGTGTACTTGTTTCTATAATAATAATTATTACTATTATTATTTTATTTCTTAAAAGCACACTACACTGCGTCTCAGTGCTCTTTACAAGACTAAAAATGTATTTCTGAAAAAATAAGCATAAAAAATAAAATGTCTGTCTGGCAATAAAAAACAAAGTTACACTTTGTAATATTCCTTAAAAAGGTATGTCTTAACACTACGCTTAAAAGAATCAATAGTACAGTTTATGTCAGCATTAAAAGGGAGACCATTCCATAAAATAGGTGCTGCGACTGAAAAGGCACGGTAGCCGTAGTTTTTAGTTGTCTTGTTTGTGTCGCGCCTCAGTAAAACTACTTTGTCCGATGAACGAAGGGTGCGATTGGAAACACGGGCGTCTATTAGTGGACGGAGATAGTCTGGGCATTTTCCGGAAATAATTTTGAAAGTCATGAGAATGAGCTTAAACTTAATTCTTTGCTCTATTGGTAACCAATGAAGCTTGTATAGGACAGGTGTTATATGATCGGATTTCCTAGTACCGGTAACAAGCCTAGCTGCAGCATTCTGTACGGATTGTAATTTTTGTAGTTGGTAGCGACTGATTCCATATAGCAAGCTGTTGCAGTAGTCTAAACGCGATGTTACAAACGCGTGAACTAATTTCTCAGTTGTCGGAGTATCTATCAGGGAGCGAATTTTCCCTATTCTATGTAAGGCAAAATACGCCGATTTACATATGTTGTTTATTTGACTCGTCATGAAACCGTCAGAGTCAAACGCGACACCAAGATTTTGTATCGTACAAGATGGAAGTATTTCTAACTCTCCAATTTTGAAACTATCGAGGCAATCTGTATCTTTCTTGAAACGTGATGAAAAGTGAATTACTTCTGTTTTATCATCATTCAATACCAGCGTGTTTGATTTCATCCATCCACGTAAATCCTCAACACATTGTTCTATATCTACTATAGCATCATCAGGCGTGTTACAGACTGCGTATATTCCGGAATCATCCGCATATAAGGTGTAATCTAAATCATGAGATGAAATGATATCGTCGAGCGGTGCTGTATATAGTGTAAATAGTATTGGTCCTAATACAGAACCCTGTGGAACACCGAAACGCAGAATTGCCTCGCATGATGTAGTGCTTTCAATGGCAACGCGTTGCAAACGATTTGACAAATATGAATGGAACCATTTCAGAGCCGTACCTGTGACACCAAATCGCCGTTCTAGTCTGAGAAGCAAAATACGATGATCTAGAGTGTCAAATGCTGCTGACAGGTCGAGCATTACCAGAATTACATCCTTGCGTGAATCTAAAGCTAACATGATATCGTTGTGTACACGAAGCAAAGCAGTCTCCGTGCTATGCCAAGTACGATAGGCTGATTGACATCTTGCATATAAGTGATGCTCGGATAAGTAGGATTTCAGTTGCTCAGCTATTATTCTTTCTAGACACTTGGATAAAAACGGTAGATTTGATACAGGTCTGTAGTTCTTGAGTACATTGTGATCAAGAGTTGGTTTTTTGAGTAAAGGTCTAATTACAGCAGACTTAAAACTCTGTGGAAATACGCCTGTTGACAGTGAAATGTTAAACATGTGAGTGATAAAAGGTACAATATCGTGGATGCACTCTTTAAAAAGATTGGTAGGTAAAATGTCTAATCTGCAAGATTTAGTGGGAGCTCTCTTAATCACTTTCAACACTTCATCATCTGTGACAGGAGTGAAAGACGAAAATGAACAGTGTGGTGATGTTGTGACTGAATCATCGAAGACTGGCGTAAGACCCGCTTTCAGCTTTTCAACTTTACTTTGAAAAAAGTTCAAAAACGTATTACTCAATTCTCTTGGAGAGACATCAGTCGCCTTCTTTGATCCGGTGAGCTCATCGACAATGGTGAAAAGTCCTTTCATGTCTGCCGCATCGATACGGGTACGATGATACTCGGCTTTCACTTCGTCGGCACGACGACTGTATTCCAACCGCTTTGCAAGAACATTTCGCGATGAACAGGAATAAGGAACAAAACGATGAAAATGCCATCAAAGTTATGGCATGTTTCTATAGCGATGGGCACATTGAATAGATAAACAGACAAAATGTTGTGATTTCAGGATACATTGGATGATGAATAAGTCATCGTTGATGACATAATCCCTTCTGTAATTGGAGACCTGTTATTCCCTGTTTTGATTATAACTGTAACAGTTCTTATTTGTATTTGGTGAAATCTTCATGGGACCAAAATTGACATGCATATCAAAATCAATGTGTCCTTGAACTAAGTTTAAATACACCCTAAAGGGACAAAGTCGGCCGTTTTTCATGAATTTTGTTTGATACGAGATAATACCGTACTCATATTGTTTGACATGTTGAAAGATACTGAATGAATGAGTGACCATGCATATATTTGACCCCGATTTAAGACACGATACATGAAACCATCTCGAAAATTAATTAATGATCATGACCATTAAAACAATATAAGTAGTATCTCATATCAAACAAAATTTATGAAAAATGACCGACTTTGTCCCTTTAAGTTATGGCTGTGGATGTGAAAATATACTAAACTATGCGAAAAACTACGTACAAATGAATCAAAATATTATTTCAAAATAAGTAAAGATTATGTACCACTACCAAAAGAACAATTCTGACTCCATAACTCAAGAAACATACATGCCAATGCAGTGATCAAATCAGTGGTTTGGAGGAAAAGTCAGAATGTATTAATCTTGACCAAAAACATCAAAATATGACTTTATAACGATTCAATGAAAAAAGAAAAAATATCATCTGGCAATACTTGTTTGTTTACAAAATGTGCATTTTTCAGTGACCATGATTAACAGAGTGATTGTGCCAATGATGGTCTACAATTCTATTTTTGTCGACTTCGACATACTCTCCAAGTTTAGGCAGATATATGTCACAAACCGTTCTGTAACTTTTAAAAATTTGATTGCATGGTCACTTTAAAAACGTGTACTTTTTGTCCAAATGTAAAAATGCCAAGATTTGTCTTCAATTACAATCTACAGCTTTCAGACTATTGGTTAAAGGGTCAGCTTGGTCACTGACACGGTCTCTACACTTTCATTTTTCAAAATGTCTTCTGTGTGCACTCTGACACGGAAACAAGACACGCTTCAGGCTATAATTGTCTGGGGCTGGCTAACTGTACAACAGATGTTCTAAACTTGGGTGTTTTGTACGGTGCATTAAACTTTCAGTAAAGACACTTTGACAAGGGATGGACCTGTAGATTTTCAAATAGGGGCTCCAGAATGCTTTATACAAATTTTGCAATAAGGTCTCTAGAATGCCTGCATGCAATTCTTTCTACATTCCAGAATTTGGTAAGTGCTGGGTTACTTTGTGAAGTATACACTAATCTTTTGAAAATTTTCAACCTTTGTTCAGCAAACCCCAATGTTAATATATCTTTTTCTTAAAAATAGCATGATTACAAATATTTTCTTTGCAATTTGATTCTGCTGTTTGAAAAAAAATCACCCTCTAACAAAATCTAATGGTCAAACCCTTAGTCGTATTACTCTAGTCCCTTGTTACATGTACATGTAGTATTAGGTTTACACCGAGACAGACTAAGCTGATTTTGCAGCCAGCCATCTGATATATTGCGATGATCAAACCCTGTGGCATTTTTGTGATACACTGAGCTTAAGCAACTTAATTCTTCAAAGAACATGAAGAGGTCTTATCTAACATTTCATCAAAGCTGTCCTCCAGGTGCAATTTTGTTGAGTTTGCTGACGATGGTCTGTCAGCCAGGTAGGTCGATACGTCCGTGCCACGTGAATGTGAGTGTCTAATAGGCATGTTTGCACTTTGAGTTAATGTGTGCTTTCATGTCGATGTAATTTAATACATCTTTTAAGGGGAAGTTCACCAAGGATGATTTTTACATATGTGCTAGCTTTGTGGTCACTTGCCCCGGAAAGCTATTTTCGCCATCTTTTAAGACAAATACGCAACCCATGTCTTTTCAATGCCATGCATATATTTAATTCTAAAATGTTTGGAGTGTAGCTTTAGTAAGCTTCGATTTCATTACAATAAATTAACAATACTGAGTTCACATAGCATAGTGCATTTATTGCTGTTAAACATTATTCTAGAGTGAGATATTTTGGCTCACCATTTTTTCAGATGCACAAAATTTGAAAATGTGCATTCTCATAGAATCAATAGTTGGTTAAAACCTTTCAGTAACAGTCATAAATTGTCGACACATCTGTTAGAACTGTTAACAACAGTTATTTGCTTTTACTTTTGTCAAATTATACAACTTTTACAGCTAAATGATATTGAGAATCAAATATGTTCTCAAGCAAAAAATGTACATATTTAATTTTACCTTTTGAAGATGAAATATTTCTGTGTCTTACAGACTTACCCATCATTTAAATACATGAATTGTATTTGTTCCAGAGAAATTCTCAACACAGTATCCCGTACATATGCCTAATAAAGTACACATACATATATGCATATATGCATGCACACATACATAATATATCTCTATATACATCACTTTAAAATTCAACTTTTATGGCACAATATAAAATAAAAAATTTGCTTCACCATGTTAATCTACTCTTATAGACTACCATTATTTCATGTACAGATGCCAATAGTGAATAAAATTGGATTACATTAAATTTTTACAGACTTCTGAAATAGGGAGAATAAGACAAATCTTGAACCATGCACCTTAAATTTCAAGGTTCTTATTAAAGGTAACACGTCTTTTAAAAGGTTTTAAATTTTTGCACACACTTCCCAACAGAAACTTTAAACTACCCTCTGGCTTAACCAAGAATAAAAATTTGGGATCAGTGATTTAGATTTAGATTAGTGAAACAATTGCCTAAAGTTTACTAAGTTTTTACTGGTTTCTCTCACAAGTTACAAATTTACAACAAATAAACTAAAATTTACAGATAAATGTCACTGATATCTCACACTGCGGTAACTCTACTGGGAAAAAATCAAAGTTTCAATTTCACACCGACTCGTCGGTGAAATATTTTAAAACTTTGCTACAAGTTCATCACAATCTATCTCAAAGGTAAATGCAAGTAAATGTCATGATATGGTCATTGTGAACACTCCGACTGTATCAAACTGTAATTTTTCTTCCATTCTGCACACATTAAAGCCCCATTAACTCTACCTTTGGGCTAATTTGCAGCGTCTCTGAAGCTGTTATCCAATTCCTTGGCTGAATCTTACCGTTATCATTGTATTGTATAATATAAATAGACTCCTTAAGTTGATGAGAATAATATGACAATCGACCAATAAGATATAACCTACCAAGCATGCTGCACATCAGCAATATCTTTTTTGCATTACTTAATACAAAAATGCCATCTACTCTAGACAGAGATGGGTTTCTATATTATCTTTGAAAATGTTATGAGACCAATACCTGGTGCTGGATTCTATCGATTATATTCATGTGCTTACACTTACACACATGCCTTAATTAATTAAAAATCAAAGTTGTGTGTTTGTCACAAATGTTTAACTCTTTGCACCCTGACCCCCTGATGACCTATGATATCATACAGACATTTTTTTTCCAAGCCGGGTTCAAAGGATTAAACGACATTCTGTGATCACACTTCAGTAAGCATTTTTACATAAGTTGCATTTGATTTCACACTGTCTTATTGACAATACTGCAAAAAGATACAGCTAAATGGGCTTTAAATCTCATCTCCTTACTGTGGATATATTATGCGGTAAGTGAGGTTGATCCTGGGACCTTTGCTGTGGTATTCTTTTGGTATTCTATGCTGGAAAATAAAGAAAGTCAACAAAGTAATTATTTACATCATATGTCATTCACAAAGAAGGTTGTTACATTGTTAGATAAAACTAGTTTTTATTCAGTCAGTAATTTCATAGATGTTTGCCATTGGGATTTTATAACAGAAATTTTGAATCCACCTCGTTGTGTGTAAAACTGTGAAGACAACAAACCTTTGGTACTTCAACGGAATTACATTTTACAGATTAAAATTGTCAGTAAAATTTGCAAACAAAAATCCATTAAAAAATCAATCATTTTATGGGATTCTGGCCAGGAGCACAAAGTTCAATCTCAGAAGCGGTGAATGGATAAACATTTTTAAATATTCAAGAAAACATATCTTAATATCGAACTTACAGAAATACTAGATTACGAAATAATAGAACTCTAGATGTTGACAAATGAGCAGGTTTGAATTTTGATGAACCTTTGATGAAGCTTATTACCAGTAATTAGGATAATTCAACCTAATCAGAATCCCTATTCAGAATCAACAAGTCCCTTAGCGGCTGACCTAGCTTCATTCTGATATTACAGATAATTAAGATAATAGTTGTGGGATGGTTTGTCAATTAAGAGAATACTAATGAACGTGGGACATGTTTGAATGGCAGCAGCAGATATCTGAATATGCTGTAGATTATTTTTGGACGGGAAAGAGTCCAAGCAGTGATCATTTGCATACATCATGGACAACTGTGACTGGTAGTGATGAAGATCATGGGTGGTACACTTTGCCTTTTACAAGATTGCTAACATTTATGCATGGTTCAACTGTCCAAACAAAAGTTTGCTTGACCAAACCTGCAAATATTGCCCCAGAAATATAAATATGGAATTTTTAACATAATTTAAATAAATTTTAGTCAGGTCACCCCTGGCAACCTGCATACAAAAGTAATCAGATAAGGGATTCTGAGAAGAAGACTTTTGGAATCTTTTAACCAAAACAGCAAAAATTGCCCCAAAAATAAACAATGGCAGATTTTGTCATGATTTGTGTAAAACTGATATGGATCATCCCTAGGGACCTTCATGTCTGATTCTAAAGTGATCTGATAGGTGGTTTCAGAGAAGATTTTTTCATGAAAAACAGCAAAAATTACCCAACAAATATGCAAATTTCATCACAATTTGAACATACCTCAGGTCAGCCGTAGCAACCTGAATGCCAAATTTCAAAGCAAACAGCTGTTTCAGTGATTATTTTTTTGTCCAAAATGGGTAAATTGCCCTCAAAATAAAAATATGTAAAGTTCACCATAATTTGAACAATCTGACTAAGATCACCCTAAAGAACCCCAAGGCTGGTAAAAGGCTGATTAGAGTAAAATGAAATGGGTTTCATTTTTCATGCACAAAAGTAAATTATCCACAATTTTTAAATAAAATTGTCACTGCATACCATGTGACTGTCATAAACAAGGTTCATTTTCATTAGCAAGTTTGAGCAAAATGTTCGACAGAAAAGTGCAACCTTGACAAGAAAGAAACTCCGATCTGTTTTGAATGCTAAGCTGTGGCCACAGAAGAACAGGTTAAGGTGGTTGGAAAGGCTAGAGCGTCAGTTATAAATTTCAACAAAACTATTAAAATATAAAAGTAGTCAACATTCTCTGTGGAATAAAAAAAACTAGACATTTGGGCACAAAGGCATTGCAGAGTTATAGCCTGTTAAAACTTCTGAAAACTGACCAAATAAGAAGAAGTTGGGGAGTCCTTAGTGTATTAACTATGGTAGAGGTCCCCTAGCTGTTAATAAAATGTTTGAAAAGGGAAAGTCATTTTTGCTGTTTTTCAGGAAAGTTTGACAAGGTGGTGCTGGCATTCAGAGTGAGTGACTGCTATTGTAATGCATTTTTAGATTCTTTGAGTGTCAAAGAGGTGTCAAAAGTGAGATTAACCAAAAAAACTGCTCTATGACTTCAAAAGAGGGGTGCAAATATGGCTTGTTTTCAACATTTTTGACAGAATAACAGTTTTCCTACATAATTGTATACCAATTTAATCCAACTTTGAAATGAGATATGGACATGGACTTTTACAGCCTATTAACAAGGTTACAGATAAGATTTGTACGGCACAATTTTCCTGTATTTGAAGTACTTTTTGAAAAATCACATTTTGAAATTTGAAAGAATTTTAATAATTTTTTGATATATAAACCCATGTAAAATCATAAAAACAAATTTTATTTACAAATCCTGCCGTACAAATCTTACAATAAATAGTGTCAACATATTTATAACTAATTTGGTAATATTAATACTATCCAATTATTATTAAATTCAAATATGTAAAAAAAATATGAAAAATTAAATTTTAATTTACTGGTGTCATATTTCAAAATCATGGCTGCAAATATACAATTTTTATATTCTTTGGAGGAAATATCAACTAAGGGAGTTATCCTGCAAATTTGAACTAAATATCTTGATTCTAACACTTGAAACTTGACATTACTCTGAGAAAAGAATTGGAGCAAAAATAGCCTTTCCACCACCTTAAGCTTTGTACTACGATACTTCCCACCTTGGAAATGAAAGACTTAAACTTTCAAAACCATTTTTCTTTCAAAACAAGAGAACAATAACCGGGTCACTGAGCAAATTCTGCTACTAGAGAAGCAAATTTTCAAATATTTACTGATATTTGAAATCAAAATGGCTACCCTCCCTGTGTTATCCCTATGGGAGTACTTCATAAGCTTCAAAATGAGCTCACACATGTGGAAGGACAAAGTAATATTGTAAAAGTTTGAGTGTCTGAATATCTGTCCCTGAGGTACATTCTACCCTAAGCGGAGTATAAACCAGTGCATCTCAGATAACCCTTTTCAATGGCAAAGTGCTGTGCAGAGAGGAGTATCCTCAATAGAAAGGAAATGTTCAATCAAATTTATCAACTTGTGCATGAATAAGGATAAATGCTCCTAATCACAGAGTATTTGTAAAGGTCAGGTTCGTTATCCCTTTTCCTGCCAAGTTTATATTTCACCATTAGGTCAAGTTCGTTTAAAACTAGTGAAGTACAATATGTCCCATTTGTTGCATTTTAACAAAAAACTGAACATTTGAAGGCCCTAGAAATCAAGGATACTGTAAACATGATTTTTATGGACTAAAGCTATTGGAACAGACCTAGCCAAATGGGTGGTATATGTATGTTTTGTGGCTCAATACCGCTTTCCACTGAGTTGGCTGTTTAGGGAAGTGATACTGTCTGGCAGAGAAAAGGGTTATATATATATACTCTTCATAAACACTGCAGTGTTGTTAAACGGATAGAGAGTTGACAATGGATAAAGAACTAATATATCAACTGCATTATCATTTGCATAACATTTGCATATATTGCACTATTGACATTAGAAAATAAGCACGACAAGCACAATCTGGAAAAAGCCTCATATTTTCCACTCCAATATTACTTACTTGCCAGTCTACTTGTGTTGCACCTTCCATGATGAGTAAGCTACCGGGCAGAAGAGGTATTTTCACATGTTGCTGGTAAGTGTAATCTCCCTTCTCTTCCTGCAAGAGTCATTTAAAGGGGCAGTCTTTAATCCCTGGTTCTTACATAAACTAGTTGTTGACATTGACTGTTTATGTGATTATGGCCCCTGTTCTCCTTTGAAATTTGCACATAGTCAATTTGCTCAGAGATAAAGCTAATGAAGAACCTTTCCCTTTACAAAAACATTATTCAGGGCTCGAACTTAACTTTTTTACCTACTTGCCCAGCGGGCAAGTTTCCAGAAATTTTACTTGCCCAATGAACAATCTTACTTGCCCGATTTTTTTGTCTGTTTGCATTGTTTGGGCAGAGATCACGAAGACAAAGCAATCTCAAAATGTGGCTGAAGGCATCATACAGTATCAATGTAGGTTCTCTTTTGTCTGTATTGATAATCATGTTAATTGTTACGATCCATCAGTGTTGTCTTCGTGATCTTGCCACTCGTCCACCAATATTCTAGTGCAGGATTGGGGTCATATAGCTGAAGGGGTGGCCCATCAATCAATCGATATTCGCATCAGCAAATCTCTTTTCCAGGAGTTTTGAAACTTCTGTTGTCGTTTCTTTTATATATATCGCACTTCTGCTTCTTCACTTTGATACTTTCCACTGAACTCGATGCTGCGACCGCACCATTAGCTAGCGCTTTATCACTGTCGATTTCTGAGTGGCCAGCCGGTTGAACGTGTACTGTATCCCCTGACACAGATCCTGTTCCGGAATCTGTATCAGGCTTGGATTTCAAAAATTTACATGAAAACATGGTGGTTTGCTTCACCATGACGTACAGTCTGCATTGTCTCAGTCAGGTCTCCACGTGCCAAGTGGCTGTTGAAATTACTGACCAACACCCCTGGGAGTCACTAGCGACAAACAAGTGCAAGTTTCACATTAATGAGATTAGGCTTCCAGAGGGAGGAAAGACAACAGCTGGATATCACTCGCTGAATGTTGACGGCCGGCTTGTTGGTTGTGATACCCGTTTCAGTGACTTGAAACTCGATAACAGCGAACATTGTTCAACAAAATTTCTTGAGTTTTTTATTCCCAGAACATGTAAATTTGATCAAAGTTTATCACTTGCCAGACCGGGCAAGTGTAATTTATTTTTACCAGCCCGATGTCAGGTTTTACCTGCCCTGGGCAAGCGGGCAACCGTTAAGTTCGAGCCCTGATTATTACAAAGTCCATTGGCTGTAACTATGCAACAAGTTTTCCTGTATTATTGTCCAAGAATATACTTTACAGTCTCTGACTCCCAAAGTCATGTCCAACAATCGCACATCGGCAAAATATTATATTATAATAAACATTTATAAATCCAAATATCTGTGCTTTAGGTGCACTACTTGGACATTGCAGCAAAGAATGTATCATGTCAAGTGTAATTCTAAACATTAAAAGTATGAGAAGTGACAAGAGTCTCAACGTTACATCCTCGAAACATTACATTCTAAGGACTCTACATGTATATGGTTTATGAGTTCACCATGTCCATAGGCGAATGACAGTGTAAGGCTATCTGATGCACCTTTCACTCAAGGGTGTTCAGTGGTTTGGGATTTGTGAAGGAAAATGAGAAGAAAATCTTTAAAAAGTTAAAAATTATAATTTAAAAAATTTTTTTGCAAGCTTGCAGAAATCTGAATAAGGATTTCTCTAGCAATGCATGTATACAATATCAAGGCATCTAGACCAATAGCAGCAGCTTGTGAGTTTTGGATTCATCAAGATTTTCACATGTTTAACCCATTTGATCAACATTTGTGGCATAGCAAGTTTATTTGACAAAAAATCTGTCTTCAAGTCATGACTAAGGTGATACCATCAGAGGTACTCAAGTTCCAGCAGTGAGAAAGTATACACAAACTTAAAGAGGCACTCCCACTTGGTAACATTTTTAAAACACATTTTTTTAATGCTAACGGTCGATATTTGACGTGGTGACTGCGCGCGGATCCCGAGAAATCGATAACAAGCGACCTAGCGGCCGATATAGCTCCGCTGTGTTTATGTAGAGAATAACTATTTTTGACACATGTTGATGAAGAAGGTGGAAATCTTTGATAGCTCAATGCAATGGCCAGAAAAAAGTGGCTAAAATAAGCTGCAAAAATACACAATTTCATCATACTTTGAATATATCACATCGGATCATCCCTAAGAACATGTCAACCAAAGCTATCCGATGAGTAGTTTTTTGAGAATGAAATTTTCTGACCAAAAATGGCAACATTGCCCCAAAAATACAAAATTACAGATTTCATCAGAACTTCAATATATATTACTTAGCTCATCTGTAGAAACCTATATACCAAATTTCAAAGCTATCAGAACAGTACTTTTTGAGAAAGACACTTTTTGACCAAAAATGGCAAAAATTGCCCCAAAATTACAAAATTACAGATTTCATCATAATTTCAATAAATATCATTAAGGTGATCTGTAGGAACCTTTATACCAAATTGCAAAGCTATCAGATGAGTAGTTTTGGAAATACACATTTTTTGACCAAAAGTGGAAAAAATTAACCCAAAATTACAAAATTGCAGATTTCATCATAATTTCAATAAATATCATTAAGTTCATCTGTAGGAACCTGTATACCAAATTTCAAAGCTATCAGATGAGCAGTTTTGGAAATACACATTTTTTGACCAAAAATGGCAAAAATTGCCCCAAAAATACAAAATTACAGATTTCATCAGAAATTCAATATATATTACTAAGTTCATCTATAGAAACCTGTATACCAAATTTCAAAACTATCAGACCAGTACTTTTTGAAAAAAAAACATTTTTTGACCAAAAATGGCAAAAATTGTCTTAAAATGCAAATTTGCATATTTCTGCACAATTTGAACAAATCTGAAATAGATCATCCCTAGGGACATATGTACCAAATATCAAAGCTATCTGACTTGTAGTTTTGAAGAAGAAGATTTTTAAAGATTTTTTTACCAAAAATGACAAAATTGCCTTAAAAATACAAATATGCAAATTTCACCACGATTTAAACAAATCTGACTGAAGTCACCCTAAGTAAACTGCATATCAAATTTCAAAGCAATCGGACAAGCGGTTTCAGAGTAGAAGATTTTTTTACCAAAAACACCAAAAAATGCCCCAAAAATACAAATATGCAAATATCACCACAATTTGAACAAACTTAAGTGAGGTCACCCCAAGTGAACTGCATATAAAATTTCAAAGCAATTGGACTTGCGGTTTCAGAGCAGAAGGCAATTGTTGACGGACGACGGACGACGACGACGGAAAATCAACCTATTTGATAAGCTCCGCGTCGCTGACAGCGGAGCTAAAAACATGTCATTTCCCGAGCGTATTTTTCACATCTCGAAGTTTTACGATTGTTTCTGATTTTGACCCGAAATCCCCCGAAGGTGTGTTGTTGTGCAGATCGATGATATTCTAGGGAGTCTACAATACGTTCGAACAACGCAATTAATTAAATTTCCACTGCAAAGACTTTATATACAGCATTATGCCTTTACCTCAGGTAAGTTTTATAAAACTTCTCCTTAGTTTTTGTTGTTTTCATTATCTAAATCAGTTGTATTATATTTTTAACCAATACCACAAAGACATCAGTTTTTACGTGTTAAATATTAACCGCCTCCGCTGACTACATTTTGTCGTCTGCCACACAGCACTTGTGGTTCGCCCCGCGCGCCGCTATGTATCAACCGCACGTAACTGTGCTAGTCACCTATGCGAATTCTGGTGGAATCAGCAAAAATTGTTTTTCGTTTTTTCACCAAGTCAGTAAGACTCAGCTTTCTCCCATGGGGCATGACCGATCACCGACGTGAGTAGTACTGTGGCGTACAGCAGCGTAAGCGTAGACTCGTACTCCATAGTTTAGTTGACAATGGCCCCAGTGCCGAACGTTCGAAGTTCGGAAGCTGAATTTAGGTGGGCCACCAGAATTCAAACTTTTACTTTTTTGAAGACATGTTTTATCTCCACGTGCAGTCGCCACGTCAAATATCGACCATTGGTATTAAAAACATGTGCTTTAAAAATATTACCAATAGGGAGTGCCACTTTAAGTGTACTTACAATGGTTTGCGTTGAAGCGTTGGCAATGCAGAAACCAGCCATATTGTCTAATTTTAGGAGTTACCAACACTGTCAGGGGTAACTGTGATCCAGCGGTATTATCAGTCAATCACAAAAAAATCAACTCTGCAAAAGTTGAAACAATATCTGGAAAGGTTTAGGCGTAGTCAAAACAACACCAGATCCTCACAAACAATGCTTGAAAATTATGCATTCTGAGTGGAATGTGTGTGGAGGTGCGGTGTTGTTTTGACTACACATGACCTCCTTCCAGACAATGTTTCAACTTTTGCAGAGTTGATTTCTTTGTTACTGACTGATATTACTGCCAAGACGATAATAACAGCGCCTAACAGCGTTGGCAACTCCTCAATTCAAACAGTATGTCTAGTTCCCGTATTGCCAATGGTTCAACACAAACCACTGTAAAAAAAGTACTGTAGATTGTAGAAGGCAACCGGCCCAAGTGAATCCCTATGCTATACATAAATGATATGTACAACAAACTTTTGACTAAAATCAGTTGAAAAGGATGTCAAAACAGTCAATAATTTTTTGAAATGAAAATAAGTGTTTGACTTACAGGGGGAGGATTCTTCCTCATTTCAAAAGTCCGCCTCTCCCCGAATGTAACTGACGCTATTGTCGGATTCTTTCCAAGCGAGGGTTCGTCATCTGCATGCCATTCCACACCATCATGTTCGTTGCGGTACAGATTTCCTAACACAGAGTTAAAATGCAATTTTGTCTTGTCTTCTATTTTTTTCTTGATTTCAGCAACTAGTGGATTCCACTGTGAAAAAAGTGGTTACTATTTTAATTTGATGTAAATATATTTTTAAAAAATACCGCAATTATACGGTGTCGCTCAAATTTGATCAGAATTGGTATATACCAGTATGGGTACCAAAGATCAACAATAAATGTTGTTTCTATCTGTTCAGTGCAGGAAAATTCTACGTTGATGTTATGACAATGATTTCTGCACAGTACAACCAGAAAAACAACAAGAAATATTTAAACCAGAAAAACAAGAATGACAAAAGTAATTAAGGTCTGAAACTTTAGGTACTGGAGGTCAACTTTAGCAACATGCATAGCAGAAAGGCAGCTAGCCCTCCTTAGTTTGACCACAGACGGTCTTCCTCCCCTCTACTGACGGTCTTCCTCCCCTCTACTGCATATGGTTTGAGCAGGTCTGTTAATATGTAACAGTTCAATGACAATGACAGGAAATGACTCAAGTCAGTGGAGTAAGCCTGTTTCAAGCCTGTTTCAGAATTTCGCTTTTTCTTACCTCATTTGCACTTTTGACACTGATGTTTCATTTGAACAAATTCACATCTCAACCCCTACATCTACCTGTACACCAAATACTGAGACGGTAGCTTTGGCGGTATGGGAGCCTTTGTGTGTGACGGACATACATCCGCACATACCCACAAATATACAGACATAGACGCCACTTAGACTCATCATATAAGCTCTTTTTGGTATTTATATATAAAACCAAATATGAGCTAAAAATATTAAGAAAAATATGACAGCCACAATCCATGTCATCTGAATACTTTTCTGAGAGGGCAGTACATGAACATTACTGATAACAACAATGGCAATGCCACATACAAATGCACAATGTCTATCTGCTTAGGGTGGACTCTCAAACTTTTACAATTCTTTTCTGATCTACCTCTTGTGGGGGTTCATTTTAAAGCTCTTGGAATATAAAAAAAATTTTCACGATCTTAGTTTTTAGAAAACAGAAAATTTTATTGTTCTTTATAGTTAATACAGGGACGGTGGCCATTTTAAATTTCAAATATTGGTAAATGTCAGGTAATTTGTTTCTCTTGTACCAAAATTTGCATGGTGATCCCTGATTATTATTCTTGATTTGGTGAGAAAACGGTTAAAAGTTTCATTGAGGACAGTTTGAGCAAAAGTTTAAGTCTTTCACTTTCAGGATACATACTAAGGGTAATAGCCGTAACTTGGGTCAATATCTTCGTATTGGAATACAGAGTTCAGCCAATGCCAGGTTAAACAGTTGAGGTCATACAAATAACCTCATTTTGATGGAAGTTAAAGGCACACAGTCACTTTAAATTTGCATATTCCATATATGGTAAAGTGGGTGGGACTTAGCATACGTGTTGTTGACTGATTGTTGTAGAGGATGCCATTTTCTTCACCGCGAAGTTTAAATATTTCCGTCGATACGATTGACCATGGACGTAACCAACAGTTAAGTGCAATTGAAACCAGTACCGATCGAAGTAAATGAAGGGGTAACAGGTTGTGACCAAACAGTCGCAGAAACCCGGTCTACTTGTAGGTGCAAGGGAGCTGTCGGTCCTCCATATTTGATATGTCAAAGGTCATGCAGACGACTCTGCTAAGTATGCCATGGATGGTCGTTTAGGGCGCCCTTTTTAAAAAGCGGCCACCTGCGTAAAATCTCTGATTGCCTATTAATACCGAATAACTTTAACCACATGTAAAGATTTGTTATGTATGCACTGTAATTACAACATGGCAATAGCTTGTATAGTTTTCATGCATGAAAAGCTTTTTTCTTACATTTGAATAAGCTTCAAGTGTGACCCCAGAATAAGAATACGGTAGATCACCAAACCATGCTGTCAACCTTGGTTGCAAATAGGACTCCCCATCTGTGAAAAACAAAACAGCAATAATCTTTTTTAGATTGCCTGTTATTCCCTATAATTCCATGCACATATCTTATAGGTATACTGTCACTTCTTCCAATTTTGCCACAGTTACCATGGAAAGAAAAAATCAAACCAATCACAGATTTTAAGCGGGTGGCTGCTAAAAACAGCGCCCTCACATGGGCATTTTGAATACAAGGGAACATCCCTTTGACCATATATATGCATATTCAGATTACAGGTGACTGTATACCTTTAACAATTTTAACTATACTACTTTTTTCAGATCACAATTTAGCCATATTTTTCAAAGGTACTCTTGTCGACTGGTACTCTTGACCATTGGCAACAAGTATGAAGCTATGTGAACCAAATGGAAGAATGAAGTTGCTATGCATTACTTCACAGGCAGCAGTATGTCAAAATTTAAAATCAAATATTTAATGAACATCCTATTGTTTATTCATTGCAATAATTTGTGCGGTAGAGCCTTGAAGTGTTTTTGGCAATTGCCACGAGTTTACTGACACAGCATCTCTTGTAAGAGACTTTGTATTGTTTGTGTCATATCACACGTCAAGTGTTTGATGTACACAATTTGCGTACAGTATACCAGAAACCATATCAGTGAGGTTCAATGAAACTGGCTGTATCTCATTTATTCCCTACAGCTGCTCTTTACAAAGACTAACTCCAATCATAGCACACTTACAAGCAACTTTTGGTTGGCTTTATACTATGCAGAGTGTTGTCTATTTTTTGGTTAGCAGTTAACTCAAAGTCAAGAAAGATATTTACCATATTTGAATATCTGGCCACCTGGTGGCTATTTTGTTTTAATTTTGGTCAAGCTGGAGCCAAAAGTTTGATGTGCCAAGACCAAGTTTTAATTTTAAATGTGACACAAAGACAAGGTGCTATGATGTATACCTCTGACTTTATATACCCATGCTTGCCAGTAGTACAATTCTAATTGGTGCATTTTTACTTATAAATTCAGTTATATCTGATAAAATCATGCAAATAACCAGTGGGGACTGTGTCATTTACAATGACTTGCTATTCTTAATTTTGAAAGAAGGTTGACAGCCCGAAAGTTTCCTAAAGCAAGTTTGAGCAAAAGTCTAGCTCTAGGTTTCAGCTTTGAGGTGCATACTACCTTAAATTGTCAAAACTAACATTGGATATCCTACACATATCAACAGTGTTGATAAAACGAACACCGGACATCTTGACATAAAATCTTCAAGTAAAAGAAGAAACTTTCTTTTACAAAGTTCACAAACACCTGGAAAATACATCAGCAGATCAAGGTGGTGGAGCTTTTATGATACATAATGACAGATAGGATGGAAGATTGAAGTGATTTTTTGATCAATTAACGTAATAAACAGACTTACTGCGTTTGACATCTCTTCTCTGTTCCCATGGTAACTTTTCCTTAAGCGTTGAGTACATGTTGTCTAATTTTTGTTCATCAAAGAATTTGGGATAGTACCTTATTCTAGAAGAGGAAAACAAGTTTTAGATTTAAGCAGATCCCTCGGGTAGCTGAAATTGGTGTTTTCACATCTTGTGAAGTTGTGTTGTGTTTCTGTTGAGTTTTGAAATGCTTGTAAATTACCAATAAAATATAAAATTTGCTCACAATCCTGGCACTTCAAAACCAATTATTTACAGTTTTGGCCTTGTGGAAAGTTAAAATAATACTTGTGTTTTAAATGTTGCAAGGTTTGCCCCTCTGTTCTGATTGCCATCAGTGTTATAGTACATGTATTATATTTTTATTGCAATATTTCCAAAAGTTGTAATGATAATTCAGTTGACAATATTCACTCTAACTTTTAAACTTACATAAAGAGTATAATCAACAGGTTGAGCATATTCTGACTTTCAACAAATTTGTGCTTGCTAAATGGTGATACATAATTGAAGTTGTTAGTGAGCCAAATTTGAATAAAGCAGTGAAGTGCCTGTAAGTAATAGGTCCCAAGGAGGGTGACCATGCCATGACATTTGGCATCACAAGATTGCTAGCGTCATGAGATTGCTAATTTAGGGTCAGATTTCTTCAACAATCTAGATTTACTTAACCCCTACATGCAAATTGATAGATAGACAGTAGAACACTCATTTACAGTAACATCATACACATTACATATACAATACCGTATCTGCATCTGGTCTCTGAATTGATTTATGCCACTTTCTAGCAACATTCCCTTTCAGTAACTTTTAATTGAAAAATCTAGTTTTAAGGTAGATTTAGCCTCCGGGACAGATATTCCAACTCTCAATTTTTGACAACTCTTTTCTGATCTACTACTTGCGGGAGTCAACTTTAAAGCTCTTGGAGTAAGAAAAATTTTCACCACCCTTAGTTTTTCAAAAATAAAAAAATTTCATTTCTTATTTACCATAGAGATAACACAGGGATGGAAGCCATTTTATAGTTCAAATGTCGGTAAATGTCAGGTAATTTGTTTCTCTAGTACCAAACTTTGCATGGTGATCTATGATTTATATTCTAGATTCAGAAAGAATTAGGTTAAAGTTCCATTGAGGAAAGTCAGAGCACAAGTACAAGGCTTTCAAGTTTGAGGTATATACTACTTTCATGCCAAGAGTCAAATTTTGAGAGGCACAGAGACAGCAATATTGAAATACAATGAAGATTTCTGAGTGTATCCTTTTGAAACTCAAGTTTTCAAGTTTTTGCTGTAAATAATTGAAATCTACCAATCAGGTATGACCTTATGAGGAGCTGAAAATAAGCAGCAATATTACTTGTTCTGAAAATAAGCAGCAATATTACTTGTTCTGATTGATCTACTCTTGGGTCTCCAAGGAAACATGGAACACGTAAACAAATTGAGTGTTGCACATGCATATTGTTCAAGCTACCTTTCTCAAACCCCTATGGAACAGTTTCTTTTCAAAAAATAAAGATATCTCAAGGCTTTAAACAAATAGGCGACACAAAGGAGAAGGTGCAGTGATCAAATGATGGATCTAATGAGTTTAATTTTCACAAGGTTAAAAAACAAACCTTGATATGCCAGACGGCTCATCACTGAGAATGTAATCTTCATTTTCATGCCTACAAAAAGAAAAAAATAATTATCTCACATTCAACCCTTTCACCACTGTGGTTTGAACCTATCCTATCATTTTCATTTTCTAATGATGCCTTCTTTCTCAACCTCGTAAGTCATTCCAATCTGCCTTAAATTTTTCATGCACCTTTTCTGCCTTTTTTCATGCACCTTTTCTGGCTCAAACCTCCATGCATATCTGTTTACCCAAACCTACCACTGATATCTTCCTAAGTACCAAGTGATCTTTTTCCTTACTACCCAGTGTCATGCCTAACTGTCCATCCCAAATCTACCAATGATCTTTCTCCTAACTACTCAGTGCCATGCCTAACTGTCCATCCCAAATCTACCAATGATCTCTTTCCTAACTACCAAGTGTCATGCCTAACTGTCCATCCCCAATCTACCAATGATCTCTTTTCTAACTACCAAGTGTCATGCCTAACTGTCCATCCCAAATCTACCAATGATATCTTTTCTAACTACCCAGTGTCATGCCTAACTGTCCATCCCAAATCTACCAATGATTTCTTTCCTAACTACCCAGTGTCATGCCTAACTGTCCATCCCAAATCTACCAATGATCTCTTTCCTAACTACCAAGTGTCATGCCTAACTGTCCATTCCCAATCTACCAATGATCTCTTTCCTATCTACCCAGTGTAATGCCTAACTGTCCATCCTAAATTTACCAATGATCTCTTTCCTAACCACCAAGTGTCATACCTAATAAATATATTGTGTACATTTTGATGAAATGTCCAGGTACATACACTGCAACTCGATCTTATATGACAAATTATTGGTACTAACAGTCACAGTACTGTGGTTGTGACTGGCGCCCTCAATGGCAAAATTTAAAAAAAATACCATCACGATGAACAGTTGGAGAACAAATTGTAATCTTGTGATCCAAAACTGTTTACAATTTAATGTGGTGTGTCCATGAATGTTTGACACAAGAACATTTGTTCTACACAAGTATGGATCACAGAAAGTCTCATAAATCAAAATCATTTTATGTTGGTTAGTTGTGTTAATGTTGATTCAGTTTGACAGGGTAAGATATACTGTTAGGTGCTTTTAAGACTTCTTAACAAGATGACAGGAAAAATTTGTCTTACTTAAATTTCTGAAAATAAGTTGGCCATGCCATACCAGTACGTGTATATACCGTATGTTTTAAGTTGAAACATGTCTTACTCAATCCATATGTCTGGTGGCTGTTCTCGTTTGGTCTGACCTTGATCAACGTATTGAAATCTTTGTTCTGGGATACTTTGTCCGAATGAGGTTCTACTCTGATGTTTCACTTCAGAGGCATCTTCAGTTTTGGTTTGACCCCCTGCGGCAGCAGATCGCCTCGGTTGTGGTGGGGCCCACGACCCCTGGATTCTTGCTCTTCTCCTTTTGTCGTTGGAGCTCATGCTGGCCTGAAAAAAACAAACATACAAAAGCATGGTACAGTGTAGCTCTGAGTGGCAGCGTTGTGTGTTATTACCAGCTGTGCTTCCTACCACAGCCCTGCCAGCTGTCATAGGCTAAACCACTGGGTTTTGACTCTGAGTTTTGCGGACGAAGATATGTACCTACTTAAAACAGCTGATTTTGAATCTAAAACTTGTGTTGATCTTTGTTTTTGGTCACAACTACCTCATCTGAGAACATGATGTGCTAAGCTGCACTTGTAAACTTACACAAAGCCCACTTTTCTGTCGCTATGCAAAGAAACTATAACCATCCATATCTACTACCTTTGCAAGTGTGGGGGTTTGTTCTCCATAATGGCAGTGGATGTGGACAGTTTCCTAGCATTGAGACAGAAAAAATGTGTTTTTTGTACGTTTGTTGAGCACAGCATGTGCTCAGATGAGGTAGCTGAGCCAAAAACGAAGATCGACACAAGTTTTGAATTTAAAATCAGCTGTTCTCAGTGGGAAGTCCTTCCTCTGTGAAACTGATGCAAAGTAAGCGGTTTAGCGGTTTGTGGTTGGAGGCATAGCCAGTAACAAAGAGTCCTGCAACATAAAGCTACATGTACCATGATGGTATAATGCAACCTTGGGGCTTTTGGGGATGTTGTGGCTGTACTCAAACAGTGAAGCTGTACTACTTTGGGTAGGACTGATAAAATTTCAAGGGAAACAAGCATCAAATTTCCCAGCAAATTGTTCATCTACTTGACTCATAGTCTAGCCTGTCTGTCCAATTTTTTTTTTGCCAGGTAGGCGAAATGTTACAGAGCTCTACCCGAAGATGGATGGAACTCATTGCACAGTTTGTGGTTTGCTGAGATCAGAGGAATAAAATACCAGGTACGTGAGGCAACTATCAGGACAGGTAAATGTACTACTACTAGTTTGCTTAAATACTGGCAGGCATCTTGAATGTAACGTGTCTGGAGGACTGATTATTATTTGCTATGAAGTTCCTACTGCACACTTTACCTAGAAACTACACAGTTCAAAGTTCACTACTGATATATGGAATTATGAACTACTACTTTGTACTTTTATCAGGTTTGCTTCCAGTACCTTGATGTATAGACAAACTTGGTCACATCATGGACTTACATGTACCTAGCACTGCATGACAGGGCTGTGTGTTACCGGCTAAAGGCCAAGGCTTATAGAGCTTATACGATGTAGCTGCAAAATCATAGCGGTACGGTGAGGCGGTCGGTGATTTTTGCTTTTTGCGACTTCGCTCACCAGTCGATCGTGTTCCATAAACAGTGAGCGTGGGGCACACCTGTTTCTGGGAGCTGCCATTACCGAAAGTTGGTAATGGCGGCTCCCAGAATGGCAAAAATGTTTTCGGAACGTGATCAACGCTTTTGAACAAATTCCAAACCCCATAAACTACAAGGTTAGTGTATTAAGTGTTTAGTCTTCAGTAGTGATAAATCGGTACAACCAAATGCAGTAAATATGTAGCATATGTCACATCAACACGCCTGGTCCAGTGGGATGTGCTTACTTTAACCTCCCAAGGGCCATCAGCAATGTAGCGCTACTTGTGAGAGAAGTCGCAAAAATCAAAAATCACCGACCGCCAATCGCCCGATTAGCAACAACCTTATTCACGATGCACACTATCAGGCTCGACACTTAGATAATGTTCTCCTTGTCGCTATTACTCTCCATGCGTTAATTTTTGGCCATTAATTTACCGCTATTACCCTCCATGTGTTAATTTGGGGCCATTTCCGATGTGTTTGAGGCGGTCCCATTTCACGACTGTCAATCACATTCGTCAACCAATCACAACAACCTTCCGAGCCAGTGCGGGTCAACAGAAAAGTTTGGCTAAAAATCCTATATATGCCTACATAAACTTGCAATTTTAGTAGAAAAAATTTGATAATGGTAAGATGCAATCGATTTCTGACTGTGTACAGAAATGATAGTACTACATCTCCACCTCAGTCCTCTGCCAGAGACTCTGGGGCTAAGTGAAGAAACTTGTTGCTTATGAACTGATATGAATGGGCAATAGCTGCAAAATTGTAGCGCTACGGTGAGGCGGTCGGTGATTTTTGTTTTTTGCGACTTCGCTCACCAGTAGCGCTACAAGGCCGATGGCCCTGGGGAGTATCATATAAGCGCACCCCACTCGACCAGGCGTGTTGAGGTGGAATGCAACATATTTACTGCATTTGGTCGTACCGATTTATCACTACTGAAGACTAAACAGTATACTGCACTAACTTTGTCGTTTATGGGGTTTGGAATTTGTTCAAACACGACGATCGCGTTCTGAAAACATTGAGCGTGGGGCGTCGGTGTTTGTGGGAGCCGCCATTACCGGAAGTTGGTAATGACGGCTCCCAGAAATGTTTCAGAACGCGATCGTCGTGTTTGAACAAATTCCAAACCCCATAAACGACAAAGTTAGTGCAGTATACTGTTTAGTCTTCAGTAGTGATAAATCGGTACGACCAAATGCAGTAAATATGTTGCATTCCACCTCAACACGCCTGGTCGAGTGGGGTGCGCTTATATGATACTCCCCAGGGCCATCGGCCTTGTAGCGCTACTGGTGAGCGAAGTCGCAAAAACCAAAAATCACCGACCGCCTCACCGTAGCGCTACAATTTTGCAGCTAATGTGGGCAACAGCTGTCGGTTTGAATTAGGAGCCCTGACGAATCGCTCTGGGAGGTGACCCCGGGCTTTCGACTAAATGCAAGCAAACCGTCAAACCGCAACTGATGCAATAGAATATCATCACATCAGTGGCGGTTTGCTTGCATTAATTGAGTCGAAAGCCTGGGGGTCGGAGGAGCTAGGAGGTGACCATTCGGCAATATTCTCATTCCATAACATTCATGTCTGAACTTACCTAGTACCTGTCGTAACTGACGAATTAAATCTGCCAACTTATTTTATCCAAGAAAGTCCGATAGGATATCGTAATTGGAGTCAAACAAATATAAAACGCCGAAACGAAGGTAAATCGACGCGACGACGGTGATGTATGAACTTTTGTGTTATCTTTCCAGGAAACGTCCGAACCGAAGTAAATAAACAGCAAAAAACTGTATAACGAAACTAACTCTTCGACGACGCCGTACGAAAGATTGACTGACGTTCCCTATTATAAGAGACCTAAACTTGGCAATATCGTTCAAAGAACTATGAAATATTCATAACGCGGGAATTAACACCCCGAAAACCAAAACGAAAGTAAATAAGAGTGACTACTACTCATGAGCGCAGACATATTGAATTCGCAATGCATTGTGGTGAAAAAGTCTACTTCCGTTGAGAACCCGGAAGCGATATCCATTTGTTACCTGACACCTCCTTGCCCAGACATTGCCGGTTGAACATCATTCATAGACTGATAGAGCTCCCAATATTTTGTGTAGCTCTTTACATGTCTAAATACCCGATTTAGCTTTCCTAATCAATCCAACATTACGATTTACGTCTGTTTGAGCTCGCACACGCGAAGGAAACCGAGGGTTATCGTCGCCCGAAAATGGGAGTCGAGCAGAGCACAGAAAGTGCACAACAAGACAAACGCCCTGACGGCCAGGACGTGCCATATACTTCGTATTCAGTGTCCAGAGATTCTCCAAAACATACCAATGGTGAGTAACCAACCCTGAGTAGTTATCGTATAATCGAAAATTGTATCACTTTCGAACTTGCGATGATTGATATTTATGTTGCGGTTTTCTTGTTTGTTGCAAATGTCAAGAAATAACCGGTAGTGTTTTCCTGTTGACATGTTCATAAATGCAAACAATGACCCATGTGAGTAAATTGAGTTAATAATGGAGGTAAAAAAGAGGGGTTTGGTTGTTGTTGAACACTCATCTATACGGATACCCCAGACACATCCACAAATTTTATGAAAGACGCATAATATAGTGAAGCCATAAAAATAGGTCAAGAAAAAGGCAGAGTCTATTGACACCCGGTTGTCAATAGCCATATAGGGCTTCTCCTGGCTATTGACACCCGGGTGTCAATAGCCAACCGGCCCTCTATTTTGCTAATGACACCCCTCCCGTTTTTTTCACCAGTCAGCCTCCAAATTCAACCAAACTTAGCTTAGTTATTCTTAACAACATATATTCTCAATAGAAATTTAAAAAAATCCTTTGAAAAAGCTTCTTTCCTCGTCATTTTGCGGTCCCATAGTGCTACTGCAGGGGGGTCGAGACACTTCGCACCAAAACCAGTTCGCCCCACACAACTTCGTCCCAAAACCATTTTGCACCAAAACCACCTCGTCCCAAGTACTACCTCGTCCTACGCCACTTCGCCCCAAGTACCACCTCGTACTAAAACCACTTCGCCCAAAGTATAGTACCGTCAACTCGTCCTAAAACAACGATGTCATGACGTATCATAACATTGTTTTTACCTGCAACTTGGAACCGTGAATATGTCAGGACATTTTGGCTACCACGAATAATTTATTGTTGCACGAAACCATAAACGGTAGAATTAGAAAAGAATAAACACACAAACTACTCAGTGCTACAACTCAGGTGCCGTGCGCGGAATTGCACGATGTCATTTTCCTCGAAATTTCAAGATTTCAGTCCTGGGATGATAGAAAAAGGTGAAAACTTCAATGGTAGTGGTTGGTTATTTTCAGCTTTACCGGTTGGCGGTAAGTTTGGGGCAAAATGGCATTGTTTTGGGGCGAAATGGTGTGGGGCAACGTGACTTTCGGGGCGAAGTGGTTTTGGTACGAGGTTGTTTTGGTGCGAAGTGGTTTTGGTGCGAAATGGCATGGGACGAGATGGTATGGTGCGAAGTGGTTTTGGTGCGAAGTGTCTGGGAACCGCTTCAGGCGGCCTATACCAATGGTTGTCATTAGCCAACCGGCCCTCTATTTGGCTATTGACACCCCTCCCGTTTTTTCACCAGTCGGCCTCCATAATGACGAGGGTTGACATGAGTTGTAGACGATCGATGTCACATGTCAAAGGTTCGGTAACTCGGGTCAAATGTTGTTCGACAAGCTTCGCCCGCGGATAAAAATTATTGACCCTGAGCTGTCGATATGATTCTAAAACATTACACAGTTACTTTACCCCATTAAAGCTGTACTCTAGACAGAAAAAAGTGGGCATCAACTTGTCTGAAACATAGACCCTCGAGGGTCTATGTCTGAATCAAGAAATGAACAACGTAACTTAGCTCGGTTCTGAAGGTATTCGAGTGTAGGGTCGCGGGTCGAGGGGTGTCAATAGCCATATAGGGCAGCTTCTGGCTATTGACACCCGGGTGTCAATAGACACTCCACAAGTTTTAATGATAAGGGGATATTCATACCACAAGCATATTGATTTGCATTTCACTCAGGGTTCGCAATGGCCTAGACATTGAATGCGATGACCAGTTACTGGTCATCGCATTCACCCTACAATCTCCACAACAGCCCACCACTATATAACGCAACAGTCTGCTAAAGTTTACTCCTTCAATTTACTTTACATGAATTTGTTTTGATATTTATATGGCCACAGACTTGAAGCAAGTCTATGGTTCGCCTAGAGGTGATTAAGGATGTGCCATCCCTCTCTCATTTTTACCTCCATGCTCTGATTTTCAGGTAATCTGTACATTCGTCAATTATAATACAAAAGAATACACAAAAAAAGAATATGCAAATTTTGTTGTCATTAAAATTTGCCATCCCTTTATTTTTCCAAGGCGTGGAGAACACTTAATTCATTCAAGTAGGATGTAAAGATCAAATAGAATGAACCTGGTTGTTTGTATTTTGAAATAAAATTTATTATAAATTATAATCAGGCCTGGGTTGCACTAAACAGTTTTCTGTGAACTGTAATTTTGAGAGAAGACCAAAGTTCTGATTCTGAAGATTATCAGCAGGTGACTATAACACAAAATTCTATAAGTAGAACATAGAACGTGTGCAGGTTTTGACATCCTTTTGTTGTTATCATTGTGATATATAGATTCACCGAAGACAAATGAAAAGCTGCAATCTTCAAAGAATGACTCCCCATCCAAACAAACTTCAAAGTCACCATCGAAGCAAGCAAAGAGAGAAAGCATCATCGTCGTGAGGGAGGCACAGAAGGATACAGACTCACCAGATCCGGAACTAGCAAAGATGCAGGATATTCCAACGTTCGTCCCCATCATGCGAGGAGCATTGAATATTCCCAATATGGAAGATCCAAATGTCCTGGATAAGATTGACTCCAAGCTGGCGCTAGTGCTGTGTCTGAGGTACCAGGAACATTTCAAACAGTGTGCTGAAGCGGTTTCATTTGATCAGCATACATTAACCAACAGAATCAAGGAGGTAAGACAAATTTTCTATATATGAGACATGTAATAAATAGGGTTTATTCAGTGACATCAGTGATGCATCACTAACCCATTGAGTGCTGTAATTTTTCCCACCAAAATTTTTGTGCAATATTTCACCACTTGTTATGATTTATTTCTGTAATTCTTTGATAATTTTGGACCAAAAGGGGAGCGCTTTTCATAGGCCAGTTTTTGACCAAATTTTGGGAAAAATCTGAAAAAAATGTTTGGACCTGACAAAAATCATCTGGGTTATATTGTACCAAGGAAACAAAAATTGACTTTGGCACTCAGAGGGTTAACATGCAAAATTACATATCCAAAAGTTTTTGGTGAGACTATAGAAAAATACTCTCAGGAATTGGGACATTGCTGTTCACATTCTGATCAAAACTATAGAGATAAGATTCAAAGAATTTGACCACAAGCTCCAAGATGCATGAAGACAAACATTTTCAGAATTTCTGTCTGCAGCATATGGTGCATGTGCCTTTCTAGGTTTAGGAACAACAGGCATACAGTGTTAATAGTGTGTTGCATATTTGATCGATTGAGAGCAGTGCTTTGATCACTGAGAACTCCAAACATACATACCGGTATATTTGAATGGCATTTCATGTAAGGGTGACACACTGTTAAAATGCAGTACTGGTATATTTTAGCAGCAATGCATGAGCAGCTGGTCCTGAGATTGAGAAAAAAGCATACCATTAGGGTAGAATGCACACCAGGGACAGATATTTTGACACTCATATTTTTCAAAAACTTTGCTTATCTATTTGTGGAGTTCAATTTGAAGCTCTAGGAGTAAATAAAGTTTTCACCGTCTTAGTTGTGTGAAATTTGAAAAATTTTATTGTTCCCGTAGAATTAACATGGGCTTTTGTGGCCTGTTTGAATTAAAGATATTGGTCAACATTGGGTTATTTGCATCTCTAGTACCAAATTTTACAGTGTCCCCTGACGTTTATTCTTGATTTTGAATAAGAGTGGTTGAAAGCATCGTCGAGGAAAGTTTAAGCAAAAGTTGAAATATTTCAGGTTTGAGGCGCATATTACCGGTACCTTACTAAGTCCTGGTTGAAAGTCTCCTTTAGGAAAACTAGAGCAAAAATTGAAATATTTCAGGTTTGAGGCACTTATCACCATAACAAATCCTGTATCTTCATTTCAGGTTGATCAGTCAATAAACACAATCATGGCCAGCATGACAGACCGACAGAAGAAATTTGCCAAGTATGCCGAGCACATACAGAAAGTGGAGGAGATGTCCGCGGTATTAAAGAGAGTTCAAATGAGTGTTGATCAACTAGTGCCATTGATGGAGAGACTGAATAGTGTTTTACCTGATGACGATAGACTGGAGGCGTTTAGCATGAGACCTGAGAAAAAGGTCAATTGAAATTAACCCTTTCACCACCATGGTTTAACCCACACCCTATTGTTGTCAATGGGCATTGTGGACCTGTTTACAGGGAATTAGGGGTGAACAGGTTAAAATTGGATTATCTTCATAATAGTTCATGTTTGAATGACCACTGTGATCAGTTTAACCTTTCTACCCGTTTTTCTGTACATTGGTCCTCCCACCCTATAGAAAATAATTGGAGTGTACCAACATCTGGTTGTGAAAGCAGTAAATCAAATGAATTAAACTCTTTCAGGACTGGTCGTTCAAAATCACCATAAAAAAATCAAGCCAACAAGAAGATCACTGTAAAATACATCGCTGCCAATCGCTGTGTGCGTATATCTGTGTAAACTGATGTATATCTGTGATTTTTGAGGTTCGCAAACAGTGTCGTCTGTGAATGCATGATGCAGGACAAATGTTATTCTGTACCGTTTTTAGCAACAGATAAGCCTGGCCCAATGGCGACAAATGCACTGGAGAGGAAGAGAGCTAAGTGTTTGTTTGTCTGCCATTTTTAACGACAGGACGAGCTGCAGAGACTCTGCCTTCATTCATGTTGTGACTGTGTTGTCTGATGTGAACAGAAGTTTCTTCCCACAATTGCTGACTTTGTTTGACTGCTTGGCCCAGTTGAGGCCTTGCAGAAGGTCATCAACTCACTGTGGAAGAAAACCTCTCATATAAGCTACAACTGTTTGATCTTTTTACATGGATGCATGCTGTGAAGCATAATTTACACTATCAAGAATTGATGTTGGAAAGATACCATTTTTGTATGAACATGTGTATTGACTGTAACTTTTTTGCATGAATTTAGCAGAAATATACATAAAAATGTTCTGAAATCAATTTGTGGCGTTGCAGTGTTTATGTCCCCAATATCATGTACATGTCTTCCTGTATATGGGATAACATATTAAACAGTAAATTTTAGGCATAATTCAAAGGCCTGCTGATTCAGCCAAACACATTCTTAATCCTGATCAGCTTTCTTTTTCCACTGTCCATGTGGCCGACAAGCTGTATTTTCTTTCAAACCTGCGGAGTGCGACAGTCATACAAAGCCATGCCATAATTACGCAGCCAGCAGCTGGAACTTTTGAAGATTTTGTCAGTATTTCTGTTTTCATGTAAATTGCAGTTTCTTGTTTTACTTCCCAAAACATATTGAGTGACACAGTATCAGCTTGTCGACTCAGACTGCACATGGGTAGAATGCAATGTTATTGTTGACAAGTGAATTTAACTTATGCATTTGAATTTTCACAGCTGTCCAACCCAAGGGATTTCAAGTGTATGAAACTAGGGACTGGTCTCATCTACCCCATCATCTCTTCAACTTCATAACCTTGACTGCTTTTCCAAACCATGTAGGACACATTTACAACAGATGCATCATATGTTATGAAAAGCAAAAATTTATTCAAATTTAAAGCAATATTATGTATGTAAATTTGCACATCAGCAATTTCTCTTGATAAACGTGTAAAAGTTTATTTTCGGCCAAACATGAAGTTACAAAAACCTCATACTTGTTTCTTGAAGCAATCTTTTACTAATTGTAAATTGTTTCTGAGATGAGCAGGGGAGTTTTACCTCTCAATTTGCTTTTAATCGTGTTTGAAGAAAAACGAAAATGACAAATATTGACAAAAATCAAAATGTTTGGTTCTGTCAGTGTCAGTTCGAAAATGATCTCTAATGAAATCTACAATATAAAATTACATAAGATATACTTAGTTTCCTTGGAGAACACACGGAAAGAGCACATTGACACAATTATAGAAAAGTTGTGGCAAGGAAGGTCGCTATAAAAGAAGGCACAGAACAATGGCCCACATCCTCTGTATGATACAAATTAGTTCTTGTCTAAGGGTGCCTTTATTGGTGAATAAATACCCCCTAAGATGATGATGAATTGTACCATAGCTTGGCATGGTTCCAATATCCTTCAGTCATACAAAACAATTGTAAATGTTTGTTGTCTTTCATCACTCTCAGGTAAGGGATCGAACTTTGAATGTCTTTCAAGCTAGGGGTGATGATATTGATGCAAAGTTGTATTTCACATTTCAAGATTTGGTATATTTTCTGGACGGCCACCAATCAAAACTTCTTTCTAAGGAATTGACCTTTTTTTCTTCAATTACAAGTCATCTGCCCGTCTTTTGCTGAACAATGCAATTGGGACACGGAATTATCATTACAAATTGTGCTCTGCTAATTTGCCCATCAAAACCCCGATTCTGACTGCGAGCTCGATACTTTAACTAATTTTCAACCGTGCAGGCACATTTAATTATTAAATCATAGTCCCTCCACATACTGTGAACGCAGTCACCTGTGGTCTATTCAGCTTTGGGCCTATGCACCCCATAGACGTGTGTACATCTTCTCAGGCATATGTACACACGTCTATAGGGCGCATTAGAGCTAGAGCGGAATAGACCACAGGTGACCGTGCTGTGATTTGAATGAACCTGAATCGTAAAAATGGAGAATAGGCGAGCAAATTGTAATTTTGAGCCGATTGCGTGCTAAACGTACTAAAATTTTAAGCCAAGTGTACTGCAATGCTGTCAAAAAAGTTCTCAAACTGTATGTAAAGCATTCTGCTTTTGTGTTCTTTACGAGCACACCACCAAATTGCGCGATAAATTAAATTGAACCACCTATGAAGATCTGGTCTGCATATTTCCTCTCGTAACAAAAGCAAGATCAATCCAAACTGGCCTGTCCAGTGCAGTACTTGATTGCAAATTGTGATGATACTTTTCACAGCAATTGTCGGGATTCGCTCTGAAATATTTTGGACGGATGGATTATCCCTATGAAAGCCGATTTTGCGGTCTTTGGGTCCAGCATAAGATTGCCGCCCTCACACAAAATGTCTGCAAAACCTTTTGTTTCGCAGCCCATTCCAATGACGTCATCAAGTCAGACCAAACCCTGCACAGCTTGAGATTGCGTCGTCCATGCAATCTCTGAATTGTTCATAGTTCTCAAAGTTCACAGGAATGTACAGTTCCTGGTTGCAAGTTTCCGCGATTGGTAATTTGTGACTGTGAAAGTTCACCCTTATCTTGCCGTATGACCTTGGCGGCAAAACCGGACACCCTGTAATGAACTGCAAGACCTCAGACAAAGACACTGCATTTTGGCTTGTAGCACCTGAAACAGTAAAAGAAACAGCAACACTGTATGAAGTCCAGGATATATTCCCTGTGCGTGTCTTTCTCTGTCTGGTCCACACCCAGAAGGAGAAAAGTTGTGTATTAAAAAAAGGTAACTCTAGAATTTGTGCTTAAACCGACGAAACTTTGAGCAGCTGCCGAATTAGACTAGCCTACTTGTTTGGCTTTTCTCGGGCACACGGAGTTGTAGACTGGAAGATCCGTCGCTCGAGGGCGCTCTCTGTGCTCCCCCATCTTACAGCGTAGGGAACGGCCTCGAGCGACTGATCTTTCAGTCTAACGCAGTAGTTACAGGCTGGCCGGCCGAGTGTTGGCCATCGCGCTCATTCAACAATCCCCTACGCGACAGCCTGCTAAAGTATATTGCTTAAATTTCTCGAACGCCTTACCATAAATGCGAAAGTCTGCTGAAGTTTCCTTTAATTTATTGTGTTTTGGTATATGCCAACAAGGGGCAAATCTTCTGCCTCAAAAGCACATGCTTATCAAACCCTAGGGCATGAAAGTAGAAGCGAGAGTCTCGTTGGTATCTGCAGACCCAATCTGATTAAAATCAGATGTAGAGTACGGCGACGTCTTCTTATGCGTACGCGGTATTCTCTCGCTGTCGCCTCTCAGTGAGAGGCGACAGCGAGAGAATACCGCGTACGCATAAGAAGACGTCGCCGTACTCTACATCTGATTTTAATCAGATTGGTATCTGCAGACCTACAGATTTTGAGCCCTGGACAGTATTTCTCCGATACGTACAGAATACAGGGTGTGGCCGGAGCAAAAAGGTGAGATGTGAAGTAAAGATGGTAATTTTCTTCACTTTGTTCACATCGAAGTCCAAGGCTCATTAAGAGAAAAGGATACTAATCGAAATCCAATACTCATATGAACAGAACTTGACAAAAATCTTGGATTTGAGCTAAAAGTGTTTTGCGGAGGGCTCTAAGTACCTTACCGTACATACCGGAACTCTGTCGCCAAACCAAACAAATCCATAAACTGGTGATTCACGCGAACACCGTAAAAAACTTCACCCCTGACGTCAAGTGACCAGGACTTTATGCTGTTTTAACAGCAATATAATAGATGACTAAATGAGGTTATAACAGATTGATTTTGGTGAAAACTTGACTTTTATTCGTAAACGACTGTGCAGAGGTTATGGCATAGTATCAAGTACACCAACTGAGTCACTGATCGTTTGAAGTCCTAAGCTTGACGCCAGCACCAAGACGCGTATTCATTATCACGAAACGGTCTCTACCGATCATAAATCGTTTTCAGTGCTTAATCGATATATAGTGAGTCAAAGGCAGCTGTGGTTTCTACTCATGGCCTTTCTCATTACCTTACTAATGCCGAAGAAATCCGAATTGAATAAATTACATTCGGAAAGACAACAACATGCTATAAATGTATGTGATCCAACAAATAAGAAGGTAACCCTTATTCAAGCAATAGGGCGTCACGATCGTTCATATTGTAAAAACAAATCTTTATTACACCGTAATAAGGATAATTAGAGATGAATTTGATCTACTCCGTACTATTTTTGTGTCGGTGTCACAAGCGCAAGACGCTCAATAACAAATGGTTAATCCTTCAGCTTTTGTTAGACCGAATTATGGTTACAATAACGTCGTTCTAATTGTTACTATACTGCACATCCGTCCCTTTATTGCAAAGAAGTGAGTCATTTACCTGTGTTCATGAACTGAACATTTCATTGGCAAGACCAACTTAGCCGCGGTTTTATGGTAAACATATTTCGTAAATTACCACCAAATTTAATAAACAATAAAATAGTATAGAGAAGTTTTGTAACCTGATTTGAAAGGCCGGGTGAAGAAACTTTTGTTCCACCTATTTGTTAAAGGGGAAATTCACATACGGTGATTTTTTGTATATGCTAGCGTCTGGGTTTGGTTTTACTGGAATGTTGTCAGTTTCAGTAAAGACAAATAACAAAGAAATGGATGGGGAAACGCTACAGCAAAACAATCTCCATAACTTTTCTATCTGCGTACGAGAGTTTTGCTTGTACTCTTCGCGCTGCCTCATGATTTCCTTCAGCTGACTCATTCCCATTCTGTTCTCTGGCCCATAATGGATGAAAGCAAACTTTGCACGACATAATGTGACAAGGCGAAGCCGAGTACATTATGGATTGCAGAGTTTGCTTGAGTCCATTGTGGGCTGGGAGGGTTAAATTATTGCTCTTGTTTTGTACCTTTGGCAATGGGTGAGAATTTGCAGCTGTATAAACATGTAGGGCCACAATCGGATATATTATCAGTAATAATCTGAAGGGTGACGTCACAAATTTTAATGGTGATGACAAATTAGTAATATAATCAATGATATGTCAATGAAATGAAGAATTCATTAATTTCTTGCACTTTAATTCTTTGCGGTGATTTGAAGCTTACAATGTAAATGATTTCAAGGTAACAATGCAAATGTCCATAAAAGATGTTTTCTCAGTTTTACTTCACTTTGTAACGTTATTTTCTCGGTAATGTTTTGTGTATTTTAGCTCCGACGAAACTTAATCTCTATGTCCGAATAGCTTCGCCGCTCATTAAAAATGTAATTGAATAACATTATTAGACAGCCCATTTAGATTGTCCTTCCTTGGAAAATGTTACTAGACTCTGAAAGTCGTAAATTTCTACTGTCTCTGAGACCAAAAATACTAAAAGGAAGGTCTACAAATCCAGTGTTGGATAAATTGAGTACAAACCTGCTGCGTTAGAACTTTGTCTCTGCTCGCAGTCTTGTAAATACCTCATGAAATGACGAGACGCCATTCTTTTCTCTGGAGAATCTTTCTTGTCGAATCGAACGAGTTGGGAAACTTCGCAATATTTCACCA